>NW_007172121.1:0-893 GCF_000164805.1 Carlito syrichta | reverse complement strand
GAGGTGTGTGAAAGAACCAGCCACATGAGGCCCATAAGAAGGCACCGAAAGAAAAAATTTCGCTGGGGTGGAAATCTTGGAAGGTGCCCTGGAGGTAGAGGAATGCAAGTTGGTCCAGCCAGTCGTCGAGTGGACACGGGAAAGGGAGGAGCCATTTGTCACAAAGAAGATGGTCAAGGAACGCTGAAAACCTGAGTTGGAGGTAATAAGGCCTGAAAGCCATATCTGTAATGAAAAATGGGGCAAGAAGGTTTAGGAGGCAGTAGGGCTTGGGTCGTTGAAGCCTGGGTCCTCGGTTGGTAGGATGTAACTCTGTAAAAGAAACTGGTTAATGGTTTGATTTGAAATTTTTTGGAACTGAGATTGAAGAAATTTTATAATGCAAGGGAGAAAGGAACACAGGCCGAGAAGGAGAACGACCGGAGTAACGATAGGAAGAAGCCATCTGGATTTTGTTTTGTAGGTCTTCTACTGCCCATAGTGTGTAGCTGAGAGCTCCTCCTGTCAGGCCGAGGGAGGTGAAAGGGGATGCGAGGGACAATCCAACCATAACTGGGAGGAAGACGGCCCTTTTGTGTGAATGTCTGGGGGTTAAAAGTGTCTGGAGGTTAGTCATGGAGTATAAAGAGAGCTGAGGGACCAACGTGACAATTATGCAGGGATGAGTTAGGTTTGAAGCTCAGGAGAGGAGAGTGCCATTGCACCACAAAAATAGGCCGGGCGGCAGGAAGTGAGCCTTTGTAAGGTTTGTGTAGGCCGAACAAAGAGTGTTGTTATAGGGGGCACGTGGTGAGTTGATACAGAGATAGGAGGAATTAGAGGCTATTTCCCAGAGGGGTACATGAGATTTGACTATAATTTCCCCGTGGGCGGACATGTTGAGAGTGTAGTTG
>NW_007172120.1:0-1039 GCF_000164805.1 Carlito syrichta | reverse complement strand
TTAGAGGCTATTTCCCAGAGGGGTACATGAGATTTGACTATAATTTCCCCATGGGCAGACATGTTGAGAGTGTAGTTGGGAAAAGTTGGAAGGGGAACGGCCGCTAGTAAGCGTCACTGTAAAGAGGCACAGAGGAAGCATTATGAAGAAGGGAGGTCAGGGAATGTTTGGTTTAGGAAACGTAGAGTGTGTTTTAGGATGGTGAGCCAAGAGGGAAGGTGTTGAGAGGACCGTGAAGAGAGGTGGTCTTCTGAGGAAGGGGGTAAGGGCTGAATGGCCTCTTCGAATTGTTGTTCCTGATTTTTTACGTGCTGCATGATAGAAACTTTAATGGAAGGAGTGAAGGTGGAGCGTGAAACAGACAAGAGGCTGGCAGCTGTGCAGTAGTTTTCAGCAGGGTAGACTCCAACATATCTGAGAGCATTCCAAAAAGGATTGTGATGATCTGGAATTTTAAAGATATAGTGGGGAAAGCGGGCACCTTGGCTGCACTAGGTGCCGGACCCCAGTCCACCATATTCTAAGAATGGTGGGTTACCAGCGTCCATGGCTCGTTTTGGGAGTTTATATATAGGGATTAAATAGGAGGGAGTGTTGGTGTGTCTGGCCAGGTCAGGGTTGGAGAAATGGATTTTACATGACCAGTAGGGGCAACCCCTATAGAGATCTACCCATTTTTTGCAGTTCGGGTCAGTTTGGTCATCTACTAGGCAGACATATGCATCAAGTGTGATACCCGGGTCATCGAGTGCGTGTACCTTTTCCAGAGAAAGAGAAATGGATGTGCAGTTGTCAATGAGATATGATTGTATATCTAAGTCTTTTACCTGGGAAATACCATTTAAAGTATAGAGTTCATGGATGGTGAAGCGGTAATGGAGGCCAGACGGTGAGGGGTGGTTTACCTTGAGAGCGGGAGGGAGGAGGGAAGTAAGGAGGACTAGGGGTAATATGTTTGTGTGGATTAGGGGTGAAAGTCGAGCCATTGAGATAAGGAAGGTGGGCGTTTATGGGCAGCAACGAGAAAGGAGGATGAATA
>NW_007172119.1:0-884 GCF_000164805.1 Carlito syrichta | reverse complement strand
TAGCTACCTACATTCATAGCCCACTTGCTTGCCAGCTGACTTAACTACCAATCTATCAAGCTAACCAGTTGGGCTATGAATGTAGGTAGCTAGTTAAGTCAGCTGATTACAGAGCTGGCTAGCTAGATAAGACACCTAGTTAATTCACCTGGATAGCTAGCTGGCTAACTAGGTAGCAAGCTAGTTAGCAAGCTAGTTAATTCAACTGGCTAGAAACAAGGCCAGCTAGTTAAGACATCTAGTTTAGTCAGCTGGCTTGCCAGCTGGCTAGCTATGTAATGACCTAGTTAAGTCAGTTGGCTAGCCAACTGGCTAGCATATTTAGTCAGCTAGTTAAGTCATCTGGCTATCCAGATTGCAAGTGAGGTAGAGAGCTAGTTAAGTCAGCTGGCTAGCCAGCTGTTTAACTAGATAAGTCAGCTAGTTTAGTTACCTGGATGGTCAGCTGCCTAGCTCATTAAGCAACTAGTCAAGTCATCTGAAAAACCACTGACTAGGTAGTTAAGTCACCTTAAGTCAGTTGGCTAGCCAGCTCGCTAGCTTGTTAAAAAGCTAGTCAAGTCAGATGGCTAGACAGCTAGCTAGCTATTTATTTCAGGTAGTTAAGTCAGTTGGATAGCTAGGTAGCTAGGTAGTTAACTCAGCTGGTTTTGTCAGCTAGCTAGCTAGTTAAGTCATCTAGTTAAGTTGGCTAGCTAGCTAGATAGTGAGCTATGTAGCAAGTTAATTATTTCACTAGTAATGTCAGCTGGCTATTTAGGTAGCTAGCTAGTTAAGTCAACTGGCTAAATAGTTAAGTCAGTTAGTTCAGTCACCTGTCTAGTCATCTGCCTAGCTGGGTATCTAGCTAGTTAAGTCACCTGGCTATCAGGCTGGCTAGCTGG
>NW_007172118.1:0-803 GCF_000164805.1 Carlito syrichta | reverse complement strand
CCCCAAAGTGGCGACAGCCATTGAAGCGAGTTGGTGCTGGAAGGTGCCTAGCTTGGTATACCCTCTCACGTGGGGTTGGGGGGAAGGACTGAGGGCCAAAGGTTTGCAAGAGAATGGATTTCTTTCTTTATTCTTTCTCTCTTTCAGTCTTTCTTTCCGTCTTTCCTTTCTTTCTTTCTTTTTTCTTTCTTTTCTTTTCCCCACTAGTTTGTCCAGGCTGCTCTCAAACCACCCAACTTGGGCCATGCTCTCAGCCTGGGCCTCCCAAACTGCTGCAATCACAGGCTTTCCATTTGGTTGATATCCTGCTCTTCCTATCTGGTCTTGAACTGTGGGCTGGAGATAATCCTCCTGTCAATGCCTGCCCTCACCCAAGATTTTTGGTGTTTTGCTTAGAGTCTAGATGGGTACCTACTATGGTGTCCAACCTGGTCTCGAGCTTTCGGGCTGTGGCCATCTTTCCATCTCTGCCTCTATGTGTGCCCAGGAGACAAACATGAGTCATTCTGCATTCCTGCCACCCCAAAGTTTTGAGATTCACAACCTCCCTTTCCCTGAGTCAGTCCCTGGGAGGAGCATGTGGGTCCATCCTAGGAATTGAAGCAGGTGTTGAGGTGGGCACCCCAGGGGAGACATGCCCCTGAGCCTGGCCCTCCCCTGGTGGAGGGTTTGTCGGGTGACTCCAGTAGCCCTCTCCAGGGTTCTGGGTCATTGGAAGGGAGCAGACCTCATGGTGGGGACTTGAGAGGGGTGTGGAGGTCAGGCACTGTAGCTCACGCCAGTCATTCCAGCGATCTGGGAGG
>NW_007172117.1:0-926 GCF_000164805.1 Carlito syrichta | reverse complement strand
CATGAGATATGTAAATCCCAAACTCTGTCTCCATATATATATATATGGAAATATGTGGGAAAAAGTGATGAAGGGCAATTAATAGGATTTAGTTAAAACACAAAGTAGGAAAAATAATTAGTGGAAAATAATTTGAAAAGCAAGTTAAGTCATATCCAATTATGTATAACCTTAGAAATTAAGATAAATTACTTAGACTTTATGGGATAAGCAGAAGAAATACTAGATTTTCATTTATTTATTTTTATTTATTTTTTTTTTAATTTTATTTTTTGAGTTGGAGTCTCACTCCGTCACTCAGACTGGAGTGCAGTGGCCAGTCCTGGCCACCGCAGCCTCGACTTGCTGGGTTCTGGTGATCTTTCTGCCTCAGCCTTCCAGTAGCCAGAATTACAGGCATGCACTTCCATGTCCAGCTGATTTTTTGACTTATTGTAGAGATGAGGTCTCGCCAAGTTGCCCAGTAGAGTCTCAAACCCGCGGGCTTAGGCAATTCACTCACCTTGGCCTCCCAAAGCACGGGATTACAGGCTGAGCCACTGAGCCCAGCCAAATTACAGATTTTTTGAATTAGCGTGAGGGTGTCAGTCCCAGTCTAAAGACCATCTGTGACTAAACAAAATATCTCAAGATTGGTTTGGATTGGAAGTACAGGGAAGGTGACTTTACCTAGGCCAGATTTTACCTAAAAGATATTAGTAGCAATCAAATCAAAGAAGTCAATGTGAATGATATGTTGCAAGGTAAGCTCCGCTAGCATTTAAGCTCTCTGCTGGCATGAGTGTTGTTAATTTTGCAAGCTTTTGTGTCCCCCTCCCCTCAAAGTGTGCCTGTTCTGTAGTAGGCACTAACACACCCTAGTTAAACGAATGACTAGGAAGGTCAACAGTTTTAAGCTTTGAGAAAAAAATACCTAAACAGGACAG
>NW_007172116.1:0-717 GCF_000164805.1 Carlito syrichta | reverse complement strand
AAAATATGTGGGCAGGAGAGAGAATGAGAATGTTTTCATCAAAATATATGTAATCTAGTACCAATAATGATTAACTGTTAGAGGCTTTCGGAAAGATATCTGAGTCTTCCTATTGAGAAGACAGGTCCTGGGAATGACAGCCTGCTGGATCTCCAAGTCAGGTATATAAAGAGTTAGATGTATGACAAAAATGGACAAAACTAAATTATTCTAGCCATTGTTTTCTGTGAGGAGAAATCAGGTCTATTCTACCGTAAGTGTCTGTAGGGGAGTCATAAGGCTAGTTCTAAGATAGTAACAGTAGTTCAAAATCAATCTAGTTTTAATGAATGACTGCGTGAAAATGGTGTATATAGTTAGTAGTAAAAGGGAACTATGTTCTTTAAGAGCAAACCACAGCCGGGCTCCATGGCTCAGCCTGTAATCCGCACTTTAGGAGCCTGAGGTGAGTGGATTGCCTGAGCCTGCAGATTTGAGACCCGCCTGGGCAAATTGGTGAGACCCCATCTCTACAATAAATCAAAAAATTAGCTGGGCATGTAGCGCACGCCTGTAGTTCCAGCTACTTGGAAGGCTGAGGTGGAAGGATCGCCGGAGTCCAGCAGGTCAAGGCTGCGGTGGCCGGGAGCGGCCACTACACTCCAGTCTGGGTGACAGAGTGAAACTCCAACTCAAAAAAAAAAAAAACAAGTCACACAAAGTCAGATCAATGTGTGT
>NW_007172115.1:0-632 GCF_000164805.1 Carlito syrichta | reverse complement strand
TCACCGGTCTGCTTGCTTGCAGGCAGAACAAGTTAAGGCAGCTCACATGTTGGGTCACTTGCTGGCCTACTAGTTAAGTCAGCTCACTGGTCAACTCATTCACCGGCTGAGTAGTTAACTCATCTGACCATTCAGCTCACTCGCTAGTGGACTAAAGTCAGCTGACCAGTCAGCTCACTTACCGGATGACTAGTTAAAACAGCTGACCAGTCGGCTCACTCACGGACTGGATAGTTAAGTCAGCTGATCAGACGACTCACTAGCCGGCTGACTACTTAAGTAAACTCACCTGTGGGCTCACTCGCTGGCTGACAAGTTAAGTAAGATAACCGGTAGGCCGACTAACCAGGCAACAATTTAATTCAGCTAACCAATTGGCTGACTAGTAGGCCAACTGGTCAGCTGACAAGTTAGGTAAGCTAACTTGTGGGCCGACTAGTGAGGTCAACTAAATAGTCGGCCAACTAGTCAGCCGACTAGTTAGGTGAGCAAATTAGCCAGCGAACTAGTTAACTGAGCTAACTTGTGGACCAACTCGTCAGTCAACTAATTAACCCAGATAACTAGTCTGCCGATTAGATGGCCGACTTGTTAAGCCAGCTGACAAGTCAGTCGAGTAGTCAGCAAACGTG
>NW_007172114.1:0-702 GCF_000164805.1 Carlito syrichta | reverse complement strand
CCTTCCAAATCACAACCCAGTGGCTCCCACTGACTGAACCTAGCTGAAGCTGTTGACCACAGAAACAGTGAAATATATGATGCAGGAGTCAGCACCTTGAGATACAAGTAGGGCAAGCAAAACCAGGGGGACATGGAGGAAAATGACACAGAGGAAATCAAATCTACCAAGGCCTAAAATCACACTATTTGGAGAAAAATGCTTCTCCCACTCAATCAGAAGCAATATCAGTTAACAAAACAGTCTGTTAACTTATCTTGTCAAATCTACATGACAGTCCCTTTACTATATCATGTATGTAGTTTTTATCAATCAGATAAACTATCAATTCAAAATCACATGTGGAAGAATTCAATGAGGGAGGAAAAATGTTTTGAAGAAAGAATGAAGTATATTTTAATGCATATACTGACATGAGAGATGTAATTTTGTATTCACAATGCAAAAATCAAATATCTATAAATAAAATGTTTTCATGAGTTTGATTTCAAAACCTGAACTAAGCTATTTACAGTTTTTGTTTTATACACTTTGCTGTAGAAATGTTAATTCCCCTGGGGATAGGATGAATCATCACATTCTTCTGAGACTGTTAATTCATATATGTTTATGCATCTATATTTTAAAATAAAAACTTATGAACCTCTAAATAAATTTCTTCTCTTGGATATTAGATAAGAAATTGAGGCCGGGCTCGGTGGC
>NW_007172113.1:0-300 GCF_000164805.1 Carlito syrichta | reverse complement strand
TCTTTGTGTTTAACTTTTTTCAACCTTTAATAGGCAAATATCATCATGGTTCTGAGTTTGGTGTTGTTTCCTTGGTGACTTTTGCCAGAATAGCAAAAATAATTCAGTTCCAGTGATAGTGATAGACTGTATGCATGAGTATAAACCTCAGTTCTGGTCTCCGTCTGTTTTCCCTAGGCTTTCTCTCCTGCTCCTTGTCCAGGTACACTGCTTCAACTCCCACTACCGTTCGCAGCAGTATCTTATTTTCATCATACATGCTGTTTCCTCTGGCCATTACCCAGCCACTTCATCCTCTGT
>NW_007172112.1:0-596 GCF_000164805.1 Carlito syrichta | reverse complement strand
TGAATGGACTGAATGGCCACTGAAGAGGCAGAGTGGAAAACTGGATAAAGAAGCATAATTTAACAGTCTGCTACCTCCAGGAAACTCGTCTCACCGTAAAGAACACCCACAGGCTCAAAGTTAATGGCTGGAAAATTATCTTTCAGGAAAATGGAAATCATACAAGAGCAGGAGTAGCTATTCTGATATCAAAGAAGACTTCAAAACATCAAAACTTTAAAAAGACACTGTGTAATGATAAAAGGCTCAATCCACTGGCAAGAGATATCCACCTTAAACATACACACACCCAACTCAGGAGCACCATCATTTATAAATCAACTACTAAGTAAACTAAGGGAGGACACTCTCAAAATCATTGTTGAATACCTAACTATGCACTAATGGCCCTAGACAGACCATCAAGGCAAAAAAAAAATTCGGGAACTTTAACTTGACACTTGATCAAATGGATTGATTTAACAGAAAACTACAGAACACTCCACCCAACAACCACAGAGTATACATTCTACTAATCAGCATGTGGAACATACTCTAAGATAAATCACATTCTCAGACTTAAAGCATGAACAAATTTAAAAGATCTAAATAATACC
>NW_007172111.1:0-762 GCF_000164805.1 Carlito syrichta | reverse complement strand
CAACAAAATTAGCCAGCATGGGAGTGCGCGCCTGTAGTTCTGGCTACTTGGAAGGCTGAGGCACAAGGATGGTCAGAGCCCAGCAGGTCGAGACTGCGGTAGCCAGAAGCATGCCACTGCACTGCAGCCTGGGTGACAGAGTGAGACTCCAACTCAAAAAACAAGAAATATATATATATAACTCTTACTACATTCAAGTGAAAATCATAAGAAATGTAGAAGAATGTGCCCCAAAGTCAATTGCTTTTTAATTACAGTCATACATTCTATTTTATACAGAGTCCTAGTGGATTTAGGGTCCCAGAACATTTTCTTGAATTGCACTCAATTCAAAACAAACTTCTTTATTGTTTCAGTTTTTGTTGAATTTTGCTTTATCTAAGGTCTTGGGGGGCACCCAACTGGTCAAAACTTTTCTCTTTTTTTCTATCTTTTGTCTCTGTGCCCTCTATTTCCATAATCCCTTTGGTGCCCTTCTCAGAGTCCCACCTTTTCTGAAGTCTCTAATGTTCATTACCAGTTATCCAGATAGTTTTACTCTGCAGGAACTCAGGGGCCAGGGTGGGGAGTAGTGTGTAAAAAATGTCAGGTGCCACAGGTTGAGTGTACTCAAAACCATAACAAATCCTTTGCAACATACTACCTTGGCTATTTTTCTCTGTGGCCATTATCTTTTCTCCCTGAGAGATTTTCTTTTTTTTTGTATTTCCTGGCCACATCTTCAACTGGAAGATTGAAACATGTACTCTTTGGAGTTGAGCA
>NW_007172110.1:0-3820 GCF_000164805.1 Carlito syrichta | reverse complement strand
AATCCAGGAATCCTTTACTTGAAGTCCACAAAGGGACTTTAAAGAGATCTGCATTTCTCCTGAAATTCCATGCATGATGTTCTGTCTCCACACTATTCCCTGCAGAAAATCTGTAGCTTTATGAGAGGAAAAACATGACCTACCAAAGGCCACACAGTCACAGAGGGGCAGAGCCTAGCCCAGAATGGGGGTTCAAAGCTCACACATCAGCAGATGTCTTCCCCCCAATCAGCCCATGGTCGACCCCAACTTATGTGCTTACCTGAGAGATCCAAGGAGTTACTGTCAGGAAAATCAAACTCTCCTGAAAAATAGACGTGGGTATATGTCAAAACGCTTGGCTTATCAACATGCCATGGCTGGATACTGGTAACTCTCCACCCCTGAAGGCACAGGCTGTCCCTAGTATGGAGGAAAGTTGGGGAGGAGGTCCTGGCCAAGAAGCATGGACAGAGTTGGGCAGTTTTCTGGCACATTGCACCTTCTAACCCCAATCTCATTTGGTCTGTATTTCTGTGATGCTCAGGGTGGTCCATGACTCAGCTTGGAAATGGACATGGTCGGGGGGGGGAGGGCCTCCAGGGTGGAGAGGGATGGGAAAGAATGGAAAACAGAGCTGGGCCTTTTCAAGAAAAGGGCAAAGAACAGCAACAGGGGTCCGAGGGGTCTTTGGTGCTCAGCCCTCCACCACAGCCTCCAAAAGAAGAGAATCTTCACTCATTAGTGGACCCTGAATATTTACCATAATATTGTAAGAAAGGGATTGGCGGTAACCAGAAACTGCCAGGGGAGGCGGGGGGCATAACATCAATAAGGGTACCTGATCTCAAATCAGGGGAAGTATGTACCAAAGGGAGCCCCAGACTTTACCTATACAATGACCACTTATATATCTAATCCTGAATTGTACCCTACATCTTTAAAATAATAATGGCCGGACTCAGTGGCTCAGCCTGTAATCCCAGCACTTTGGGAGGCCAAGACAAGTGGATTGCCTGAGCGCATAGGTTCAAGACCCACCCAGGCAACTTGGCGAGACCCCGTCTCTACAATAAGTCAAAAATTAGCTGAGAGTGGTAGCATGCGCCTGTAGTTCTGGCTACTTGGAAGGCTGAGGTGGACGGATCGCCAGAGCCCAGCAGGTTGAGGCTGCAGTGGCTGGGAGCATGCCACTGCACTCCAGTCTAGGTGACAGCGTGAGACTTCAACTCAAAAAATAAAATAAAATAAGAGAATCTAAAATCCCAGAGAATTTACTCTCATTTTTTTCTCCTTCTCTCCCTACTCTTTATTTCCATTACCACCCTTTTCCTACACTGAATCCCCTGCCAGCAATGAGCCCTCCTTTCCCCTCCACTTCTCCAAATACTGTTTCCAAGGCCCTGCTGACATGCCACCTCCCCCAGGAAGCCTCCCCTGACTGCTTCACTGTCTGCCTGGTTGCTGCATCATTAGATCTCTTTTGTGCTCTTGCTTGCTCTGCATTCCAGCTTCCCAGCCATCGTGATGTCTGTGTCTGCATGGACTCACACATGAGTAGGCCTGTACATATGCACATGTATTTGTGTTTACATACATGTGTGAGCTTGTTTTCTAACCCTGCTGTGGGTAAGCCTCAACCTTTCAAATAAGCATGTGAGGGACCTGAGATCAAGGGCTATGCTGTACATCATTCTGCGCTCCCCACTTTTGAGATGGCCAAGGTCAGGGAGAGGAGAGGGGAGAAGGAGGGAAGGACTTGATCCCTGATGAACCTCTCTTTCCACCCCCCCCAGATCCCAGCAGCCATACCCTGGGATCCCGAGGCTGGGCTCCTGTTGGATGGACAGATGGACAGCGGTTTGTCCTCACCAAGGTTCCACTTACCGATAGTTTCTGTCTCCCAGACTGAAACAGAGAGAGAGAGAGAGAATGCAGAGGTGAGCAGGGAAGCTGAAGTCGGGAGCTGGTCTCACTGGGTCCTGCTGATCACATCCTCCCACTCTCACCCACAAATTTGGAAAGGAGTGCTTTGCTGAGGGCCCAGAAGGTATGAGAACTACAAGCTGGGGACACTGGGGACTTCTCCCTCTACTTCCAGAACAGAAATGAGCAGAGACATTTGAGAGGAGGATGGTCGAGGGTGTTCCCACATCTCCAATGTCTCCAATATCCTACACAGCCATAACCATAGCAATGAGCTACCCAGGAACTAAGAAATAAGATGAGGAATGCTATCCTCTCCCTGTTAGGAATTAAGGCAAGTCTCACCCATCAAGCTGTGAGAGCAAAGGTGCTAAAAGGCCCTGCCTTAATGAACCATTAAGAATCAGGTGTAAATAATACCGTCATTGTGCAATCGCCAGAAGGAGCGAGGGAGTCTGAAGGAAAAGCTTGTCTTGAGAAAATCCTTTTACTGTTGAATCATTGTGTCTTTGTTGTTGTTGAAAAGAAGCAGTCTGGCATGGAATCTGACCCAGAGTAGATGTTCAATAAACTTTAAATAAATGACTGAATGAAAGGAATACACAAATGGAGGAAGTGATTAAGTTGGTTTCTACAGGAATGAATTAGAAATCGAACTGAATCACCCGCTGCTGAACCTGTCACTCCAGCCCTTTCACCACCTGCCTCCTCTTTGAAAATCTACTCCCCGGGCTTCCTTGGGTCACTCCGCCACCCTCCTCCTGGGCTGGCACGAAGTCTAGAGGTGGAGGTGTGGGGTGAGGCAGACGGGGTGAATCTTAGACAAACTCCACCTTCTCTGTCCTTGGAGTGGGAGCCAGACCCCAACACATGCCATTATCTCCCTCAGATACCTCCTGCAAGCCCTCTTGTTCCAGGGCAGAGTTAAGGTTACTGGAGTTCAATGTTTAAAAGTGAATTTGCCTTTCCCCTCTCAGAGAGGACAGGGGACTGCAGTAGGCAGGATTCAGTGGTGCAGCAGAGCTGGGAAACTAGCCCCTTCTGGAAGGACCTAAGTCTAAGCCTTAGACTAGTAAAGGAAGAAGCTAAAGCCAGGCTGAAAGACACTTGTGCATGACCACACAAAACCGGGCTCCTCTGATCCCTCAGAAGACCGAACCCAGGGTCTGTAGTGGGTGGATGGTTCTCAATAAATCACTTGCCTGGAGCAGTCCTCCCCCATCCCTGAGCTCTCCCTGCCCAGCTCCAACTGGCCTGCAGCCCTGCCTCCCTTGATACCCACAGGGGGTGGGCTGGGGGTCAGGGGCTTGGGTGGAGGGCCAGTGTTGGAGTTTATGGGCAGGAACTGCCCGGAAGAGCCTAACAGGCTCACATCCAAAGCAGCCATCCACAGTCACCCCTTCCCCAGGATGCCCCCCAGCGAAGATGGGACCTTTAGGACTTCGTACCTTTGGGCAAAGCACTGCCTGCTCCCCACCACTTTCATTCTACAACCCACCTCACAGGGCTCAACCACTCTGTCCACCCCACAGACTCGCAAATTGGTTTGGCCCCTGGATATCTCCACAGCATTTCAATGGCCCCCTGAGACCTCAAACACAGACATGCTTCAAACTGAGGCTTCCTCAGCCTTCCCTCACAGGGAGAGTGCCAGCATACACTCGTCCCCTAAGCCACAGCTACAAGTCATAGATAAAGTTGTTTCTGGGTATAGCACCCTCTCCCTGGACAGCCCAGGGGGCCCAACTTCTCCCAAGCACAATGAGGACCCAGAAAATGCTTTACTTAGCAAACATGAATGTGCATCAGCCCCACTGGGCTCTAGTGTCTGCCCATATCTAAGTGGCTCTGTGAGTGTAGATGTGGGTGTCCTGTGTCCAGCTGCCTTCCTCACATGTCTCATGCTGCCTGAGGG
>NW_007172109.1:0-522 GCF_000164805.1 Carlito syrichta | reverse complement strand
TTTAATAAGCTTTCTACTACCTGCTCTTGCTCAGATCCCTCTTTAACACCAATAATTATTAGGTTTGATTTTTTAAGGTCATTTCCTATATTTTGTGGGTGGTCTTTATTTCTCTGTTTTTTTAATTTTTGTCCTCTGACTGTATTTTCAAATAGCTGATCTTGAGCTCTCTGATTCTTCCTTCTACTTGGTTCATTCTGCTGCTGTAAACCTCTAATGAGTTAATCTGTTCAGCAATTATCTTTCTCTGTCCCAAGATTTTTTAAAAAAATATTTCATTTGTTCAATTTTTCTGATAGATTTCTGAATTGCTTTTCTACGTTATCTTGGAAATTCTCAAGTTTCCTTAAAACTGCTATTTTTAATTCTTGGTCAGACAGCTCATAAATCATTGCCTCATTAGGGTTAGTCATTGGACTTTTGCCTTGTCTTTTTGGGAGATCATAGTTCCCTATGTGCTGCTGTTTATCATGGATATACACTTATGTCTTTGCATTAGAGGATTAGTTATTCCAGTTTTCT
>NW_007172108.1:0-342 GCF_000164805.1 Carlito syrichta | reverse complement strand
GGAGAAAGGGTATGGCTCTGTGACCAAGGAAGGGGTCAGGGACACGACTGATGTTCACTGTCTGCCTCAAAATCATGGGCTGTGGTGATCCTCCCACCTCAGCCTCCAGAGTGTCCAGTAAGACAGGCACCTCGACCCCAGACCTCCTAATTGGTTGGGTGCAGGTAGAAACGGGGTCTCACTGCATGGCCCAGGCTGGCCTTGGGATCCTGGGCTCCAGCCATTTTCCGGCCTCAGCCTCCCAGAGCACTGGGAGTCCAAACGTGGGCTACTGCACCAGACCTGGTTGGTTTTCAAGGAAGGATAGAGGCTGGGTTCTGGGGCTCAGCCTCATCATCCCAG
>NW_007172107.1:0-732 GCF_000164805.1 Carlito syrichta | reverse complement strand
GTATCTGGAAGTAGAATTATATATAACAATAACCAAAACTATGCTTAGCAGTATGGCAGGGGATTGCAAGACAATAGATATTGTAGACTCTCATGATGCTAACTTCAGGTTGCTGAAAAATATTTGATACAATTTTGTCTTGGAAGGCAGAGCACATGCTTACCGAGTCTGCTGATCTAGAGTAACCACATGGAAAACATGAAAAGTTTGATGTTTATCAACTCTCTCTTGCAGTTTTTTTTAAAGGGCAGACTTCAGAGGACATCCATCAAAGGACATTCACTGGAGAATATTCATAAGAGGGCATATATCATAATATATTGAAATCAGGGTATCTATCAGAAGGCATCCATCAGAGGACATCCATCAGAGGACAACAGTCAATGGCATCTATCAGAAGGCATCCATCAGAGGGCATCTGTCAGGAGCTATTATCAGAGGACATCCCATCCATCAGAGGGCATTGATCAGAGGGTATACATCAAAGGGCATCAATTAGGGACCATCTATCAGAAGATATAGATCAGGGGGTATAGGTTAAAAGGCATCTATTGGAGAGTACTGATCAGAGGATAACCATCAAAGGGCATCCATCAGGGAAAAACCATCATGGGACATCCATCAGAGGGCATTCATCAGAGGACATCTATTATATTGCAGCCATCAGAGGGCATCTATTGGGGATATCCATCAGGCAACCATCAGAGGATATCCTTCAGAAAGCATCAATTA
>NW_007172106.1:0-822 GCF_000164805.1 Carlito syrichta | reverse complement strand
GCCAAACTGTTTTCCCAAAATGTCATACCATTTTATATTCCTAAGAGCAGTGTATGAAAGTTCTAGTTGCATCACATCCTCACCCAACACTTGGTCAGTCTGTTTAATTTCAGCCATTCTTTTTAAAAAAATAATTATTTTTAAAATGTGGGGTACAAATGAGGGTTAGGTACATATGAGGTTATCATTCAGGCAAAGTGTGGGTAACCTTATTGATGTTTTGTGGTCCCCTCCCCTTGCCCCGACAGTGCCCCACTACTGCCAATCCCTTTCTTATATTATGATAAATGTTGAGGGTCCACTATGAGTGAGTGCACGTAGTACTCAGATTTTTGTTTCTGTGATAAATCACTGAGTATTATAGATTCTAATTTCATCCAGGTTGCTGCAAAATTCATAATTTTGTTTTCCTTTATGGCTGCATAATATTCCAACATGTAAATGCACCACATTTTCTTTATCCAGTTCTCTTTCAATGGGCAGCACAGTTGGTTCCATGTTTTTGCTATCATGGATAATACTGCAGTAAACATGCATGTGCAGATATCTTTATTATAGAGTGATTTGAGTTCCTCCATGTATATTCCCAGAAGGAGGATTGCTGGGTCATACGTGTGCAGTAGTATGTATCATTGTGATTTTAATGAGCATTTTCCTAATGACTGCTGATTTGGAACATTTTCTTGTGCTTACTTTCCATTTGCATATCTTCTCTTGTATACTGTCTATTCAAATCTTTTGCCCATTAAAAAATATAGGTTGTTTGTTTTCACTTTATTGGATCTTAAATGTCTATTATATATTCTAAATACAAGTTATTTA
>NW_007172105.1:0-422 GCF_000164805.1 Carlito syrichta | reverse complement strand
CCTCCCAAAGAGTTGGGATCACAGGTATGAGCCACTGCACCCAGTTAAAATAATTTTTTTTTTACAAATTACCCAGTTTCAGGTGTTCTGTTGTAAGCAAGACCATGTAGTAAGACACTGTCATTCTTTAAATGACACAGTGAGGTGCAAAATCTCATGTGATGACATCTGTAAAAACGTTTTTCTCTGTCTTCTCCCACTCCTTAGCACCTCCTTTCAGCCAAATAACCGACATATGTTATACAACCTTTGCTATAAATTATGTCTAGCTACAAAGCATCATCATGCCTCTCATCAAGAACTGAGCTAGGGAAGTGGGGATAAATATTTCTTGCTGTGTCCCAGAAGGAAAAGTCTGAGTTATGAACATTTCATACACAAATGGTTGTTGATAACAAAGAGGTCCCTATTCTGTTTTATTG
>NW_007172104.1:0-709 GCF_000164805.1 Carlito syrichta | reverse complement strand
CCATAATCAGGGCTCATTACAACCTCAAACTCCTGGGCTCAAATGGTCCTTCTGCCTCAGTCTCTCAAGTAGTTGGGACTATGGGCACCAACCACCATGCCCAGCTAATGTTTCTCTGTTTTGTAGAGACAGAGTCTGACTATGTTGTGTAGCCTGGTCTTGAACTGCTTGCCTCTAGCAATCCGTCTGTCTCAGCCTCCCAAAGTTCTGAATGACAAGTGTGAGCCACTGCACCTGGCTCTGTTTCTTTCAATAGTGTCTCCTTCATATATTGAGTATTGTTGTTTCTACCTCTTTTGCAATCCTGAGGATTCTGAAATGTCCACCATCAAGATTATGTTGTGAGTAAAATATAGCAGGCACTGCTCATCTCTGATGTCACACAACTGTCCTGATAACATTGTCATCTTGCCTCATTCCAGCAAATAAAAGTAATAAATACAACTTCCTTTTAAACTTGTGCATCTATGGTTCATGTGTCCTATGTCCTTGGGTGTGCAAGACTTTGAATTTTCTTTAAATAAGAACTGGACTCATTTTTCATTCTGAATGTGATCAGGTTTACTATTTCTTTCTACACATCTCTAAAACTGGATTCCTGCTTCATTCAGACTGAAGATATAACAGTTTCTTGTTGCCTATTACCTTAAATTTCCTTTGATTCTTCTAATGAGTTTTTCAGATAAAACTATCATGAGACTACCTCACA
>NW_007172103.1:0-691 GCF_000164805.1 Carlito syrichta | reverse complement strand
AGTTACCTAGCTAGTCAGCTGACTTAAATGTTACTACTAGCAAGATACCTAGCTACAAGCTGACTTAAATAGTTAGCTGCCTAGCTAGCTAGCTGACTTAACCAGCTAGCTAACTAGTTAGCTTACTCGTTATTTAATGTGCTAGCTAGGTGACTTAATCGTGTGACTTAACTCTTTAGTTAATGAGCTAGCTAGCTGACACAACAAGCTGACTTATCTCGTTAGCTAACTAGGTAGCTTGATGACACATCCAGCTGGCTTAACTCGTTTGCTAACTAGCTAGCTAGCCTACTCAAGCAGCTGAGCCAACCCATTTGCTAACTAGCTAGCTAGCTGACTCAGCCAGCTCATTTAACCTGTTAGCTAACTAGTTAACAACCTGACTCAACCTGTTGATGTAATCCGTTATCTCACTAGTTAGCATGCTGTCTTAACTAGTTAACTAATTTAAAAAGCTGACTTAACTAGCTGACTTAGGTAGCTGACAACTATTTAGATAGCTGACAACTGGGTGACTTAACTAGTTAGCTAGTTGACTTAACTACCTAAATTAAATAGTTAGCTAATGATTTAACTAGCTGAATAACTAGCTGGTTTAATAATTAACAAACTTGTTAGGTAGCAGACTTAAGTAGCTGACTTAAATAGCTATCTAGTGATCTAGCAGACTTAGCTAGCTAACTAGCTAGCG
>NW_007172102.1:0-734 GCF_000164805.1 Carlito syrichta | reverse complement strand
AGGTAGTGAGTTGACTTAACTCGGTGACCTAACTAGATAGCTAACTGGCTAGCCAGCTGATTTAACTATTTAGCTACCTAGCTAGGCAGCTGACTTAACTAGCTGATTTAACTAACTAGCTACCTAGCTAGCCTGCTGAATTTGCTAGCTGAAATACCTAGCTAGATACCTAGCTAGCTATACAGCTAGCTAGCTGACTTATCTAGCTGACTTAACTATCCAACTACCTGACATAACTAGCAGACTTAATTTGCTAGGCACCTAGCAAACCAGTTGAAATAACTAGCTGGTATAACTAGCTAGCCAGCTGTCTAGCTGTCTAGTCATCTCACTGAACTAGCTTATTAACTAACTAGTGAGCTGGCTAGACAACTGACTTAATGAGGTGACTTAACTAGCTAGCCAGCTAGGTAGCCAGCTGATTTAACTAGTTGATTAACAAGCTAGGCTGCTGGCCAGCCCTGTGACTAAACTAGCTGAATTAACTAGTTATCCAGCTGCCTAGCCAGCTGTCTTAACTAACTCTCTACCTATCTTGCTACCTGGATAGCCAGCAGACTTAACTAGCTGACTTAATTAGCTAGCGCGGTTGCTAGCGAACTGACTTAATTAGGTCACTATCTAGCTAGCCAGATGGCTTAACCAGCTGCCTTATCTTGCTGGGCCTGCTTACTAGCCAGGTCAATTAACTAGCTTGCTGCACAACTAGCCACTTGGCTATTCAGCTGAATTAA
>NW_007172101.1:0-1184 GCF_000164805.1 Carlito syrichta | reverse complement strand
ATTCGGTCACTATCTAGCTAGCCAGATGGCTTAACCAGCTGCCTTATCTAGCTGGCCTGCTTACTAGCCAGGTCAATTAACTAGCTTGCTGCACAACTAGCCACTTGACTATTCAGCTGAATTAAGAAGGTGACATATGTGTCTAGCCAGCTGTTTAAAAAACAAGCTACCTAGATAGCCATCAGGCTAGTAATCTGACTTAACTAGGTGACTTAACTAATCGAGGCAGCTGGCTAGACAGCTGACATATCTAGTTAGCTACCTAGCTAGCAAACTGGCCAGCCAGCTGACTTAACTACCTAAGTTAACTATCTATCCAGGTGGCTAGCCAGCTGACTTAATTGCCTATCTACGTAGCTAGCCAGCAGCCTAGCCAGCTGACTTAACTAGCTGACTGAACGAAGTAGCCAGCTGGCTAGCCAGCAGACTTAACTAGCTAGCTATCTAGCTAGACAGCTGGATAGCCAGCTGACTTATGCAGCTGACATAACTAGACGCTGGATGGCTAGCCAGCTGACTTAACTAGCTACCTTCCTACATAACCTGCTGGCTTGCCAGCTGACTTAACTACCTAAATAGCTAGCTAACCTGCTGTCAGCGAGTTGACTTAACTAGGTGAGTTAAATAGCTAGCCAAGTTTCTAGCCAGCTGACTTAACCAGCTAGCTAACTAGTTAGCTTACAAGTTATCTAACGTGCTTGCTAGCTTTCTTAGTTATCTGACTTAACTCATTAGCTCACAAGCTAGCTAGCTGATTCAGCCAGCCTACTTAACTCGTTAGCTAACTAACTATCTATCTGACTCATGCAGCTGACAACTCGTTATCTAACTAGTTAGCTAGCATACACAACCATCTGACTCAACCTGTTTGCTAACTAGCTAGCTAGCTGACACAACCAGATGACTTAACCTTTCAGTTAACTAGTTAACTACCTGACTCAACCTACTGACTTAACCTATTTGCTAACTAGCTAACTAGCTGTCTAAAGAAGCTGAGTAAATTAGAAAACTGACTTAACTAGCTGACTTAGCTAGCTGACTTAACTACTTAGCTAGTTGACTAAACTGGCTGACTTAACTAGTTAGCTAACTGACTTAACCTGAATTAATAGTTAGCTAATATTTAGCTAGCTGATAACTAGCTGACTTAACTAATTAGCTAACTAGTTTGGTAGCAGACTTAA
>NW_007172100.1:0-696 GCF_000164805.1 Carlito syrichta | reverse complement strand
GCTTGCCAGCTGACTTAGCTACCTTAATAGCTAGCTAACCTGCTGTCAGCGAGTTGACTTAACTAGGTGAGTTAAATAGCTAGCCAAGTTTCTAGCCAGCTGACTTAACCAGCTAGCTAACTAGTTAGCTTACAAGTTATCTAACGTGCTTTCTAGCTTTCTTAGTTATCTGACTTAACTCATTATCTCACAAGCTAGCTAGCTGATTCAGCCAGCCTACTTAACTCGTTAGCTAACTATCTATCTGACTCATGCAGCTGACAACTCGTTATCTAACTAGTTAGCTAGCATACACAACCATCTGACTCAACCTGTTTGCTAACTAGCTAGCTAGCTGACACAACCAGATGACTTAACCCTTCAGTTAACTAGTTAACTACCTGACTCAACCTCCTGACTTAGCCCATTTGCTAACTAGCTAACTAGCTGTCTAAAGAAGCTGAGTAAACTAGAAAGCTGCCTTAACTAGCTGACTTAGCTAGCTGACTTAACTACTTAGCTAGTTGACTAAACTGGCTGACTTAACTAGTTAACTAACTGACTTAACCTGAATTAATAGCTAGCTAAATATTTAGCTAGCTGATAACTAGCTGACTTAACTAATTAGCTAACAAGTGTTGATAGCAGACTTAAGTAGCTGACTTAAAGTAGCTAGCTATTATGAGCTAGCTGACTTTGGTAGCTTACTTAGCTAGC
>NW_007172099.1:0-538 GCF_000164805.1 Carlito syrichta | reverse complement strand
AAGTGATATTTGTAAAATTACTAAGAAAAACTATTAGAGAAAGTAAGTATGGTTAAAAAAAGTGAAGAATGGTTAAATATGTGTGATATGTGCAAATGATGCTCATTTGACTATTTTCTACAATTCTGATATTTTTCATCTACTATAAAAGATGTGTAGGGCAACGTGGAAGAGGAGCAATGAGGAGATTCTACTATGCCTCCCACAGAATGAGTTTTAACCTCAAAGCTGCCAAGATAAATATATGTACATACAAATATCTCTTATTACTATGGCTGTGAAATAGCCCAAATACTAGAAAATATAAACGAGTAATATCTGTAACCAGCAGGATTCATCTGAAGTGGATAGGGAGGAAGCTAGATGTTAAAAATTACATGAGTAATGCATGAAAACACATACAAACGCCAAATAAAAAAGTGATTAGTATATTAACCTTGCATTTCTTTTCTTTTCTTCTCTTTCCTTTTTTTCTTTCTTTTTTTTTTGAGATAGAGTCTCACCTCTTGTCCAGGATGGAGGGCAGTGGCACGTTCCC
>NW_007172098.1:0-409 GCF_000164805.1 Carlito syrichta | reverse complement strand
TAGGTAGGTAGCTAGCTCCATAAGTCAGCTTGCTAGCCAGCAGGATAGTTGTTCAAGTCAGCTAGTTAAGTCAGTTGACTAGCCTGCTGGCTACATTGATAGCTAGGCTGGCAAGCATGCTAGCTTAAGTCAGCTGCGTAAGTCAGCTGGCTAGCCAGCTAGCTAGATATGTAGACAACTAGTTAAGTCAGCTGGCTAGCCAGCTGACAAACTGGTTAAGTCAGGTAGTTAAGTCTGTTGACAACCAGCTGGCTTGTAAGTCAAGTCAGCTAGTTAAGTCAGCTGGAAACCAGCTGGCTAGCTAGTTGTCAGCTCATTAAGACAGTTGGTTATCCAGCTTGTTAGCTAATTAAAAAGCTAGTTAAGTCAGATGGCTATCCATCTGGATAGATAGTTATTTCATCTAGTT
>NW_007172097.1:0-378 GCF_000164805.1 Carlito syrichta | reverse complement strand
ATACTCCTGACAGGATGAGAATGACATTTACTGATGTATAATCTTCCTGCTAAGAACTTATTGACATTAGACTATTTTTTAAAAAATGTATTAGACAAATCACAACTGAGAGACATTCTACAAAATACTTGACAAGAACTCCTCAAATTATTAAGATAATCAAAAACATGGGAGGTCAGAGAAATCGTCACACACCAGTGGAGGCTAAGGAGACATGACAGTTAAATGCAATATGGTATCTTGAATGACACTGTAGGGGTGTAAAGGATGTGATGCCTTTCCTCCTTTATGAGAGACAGTCATAACAAAAAAATAAAAAGAGAAAAACAGCAAGTTTGATCGGTTTTATGTGACATGGGAGACTTCCAACTGAATACT
>NW_007172096.1:0-7565 GCF_000164805.1 Carlito syrichta | reverse complement strand
GAGAATGGAGGTTGAGTTTTGCTTCCCCCTACAAAACTTTTCTTTTTTTTTTTTTTTTTGAGTCAGTGTCTTACTCTGTCACCAGACTGGCATGCAATTACAAGATCACAACTCATTGCAACCTTGCAACCTCCACCTCCTGGGCTCAGGCATTCCTTCTACCTCAGCCTCCTGAGCAGCTGGGACTATAGATGCATCACCATGCCAAGCTAACTTTTGCATTTTTTGTAGAAACGAGGTTTCACTCTATTGCCCAAGCTGGTCTCGAACTCCTGGGCTCAAGGGATCCTCCTGCTTCCGTCTCCCAAAGTGCTGGGATTGCAGATGGGAGCCACCACATCTGACCTATATTAAATATAAGGCCATTCAAAGGCAAAGGTCTAGCAGAAGGTACTTTTAACTATTGAGTTTTATGCCCTTGGATATCCCCAAAACGTTGCAAGCTTGGCACACCATAGGTATTCCATGAATGAATGAATGAATGACTAAACACAGGCTCTTCCTGGCACCGGACTAGGACTTCACAAAACCGAATTGGGCCGGGCTTGGCGGCTCAGCCTGTCATCCCGCGCCTTTGGGAGGCTGAGGTGAGTGGATTGCCTGAGCCTGCGGGTTCGAGACCCGCCTGGGCAGGTGAGACCTCATCTCTACAATAAATCAAAAAAATTAGCCGGGCATGGTAGTGCGCACCTGTAGTTCCAGCTACTTGGAAGGCTGAGGCGGAAGGATTGCTGGAGCCCAGCAGGTCGAGGCTGCAGTGGCTGGGAGCAGCCACTGCACTCCAGTCTGGGCGACTGAGTGAGACTCCAACTCAAAATAAAAAAAAATTAGCCAGGCGTGGTAGCGTGCGCCTGTAGTTCCAGCTACTTGGAAGGCTGAGGCGGAAGGATCGCCAGAGCCCAGCAGGTCGAGGCTGCGGTGCCCGGGAGCGGCCACTGCACTCCAGTCTGGGTGACAGAGTGAGACTCCAACTCAAAAAAAAAAAAGCGAATTGACTCTTGTTCACCTTGCTATTCGCACCCCTCCTGTGCCAGCACTGAGCCTTGCAGTCAGGATATTTGAACGGAATCTGGCCTTGTCACTTTCTAGTGGTAGGACCCAGGCCTCAGTTCCCTGTCTGAGCCTATCTGTTCATCTGCAACATGGAGTGATGATGATATTGTATTACGGATAAGAAAGGGATTCCCATGGCCGGGCATGGTGGCTCATGCCTGTAAACCCAGCACTTCAGGAGACTGAGGTGAGAGAATTGCATGAGTCTGTGGGTTTGAGATAAGCCTGGGCAACTTGGCGAGACTTCATCTCTACAACAAATAAAAAAAAAAAACAGGGACAGCAACGGATGAAACAAAGCTTGTGAAGTGTTGAGCTCAATGTCTGGCCCATGGTAGATCCTCAATCAGGACCTGTTGACTTATCAACATGAGGAGAGGCAGGTAGCCATGAACATCACCCGATATCCACCAGCTTCCTGGCAAGAAGAGTCTGAAGCAATGCAAATAAATGCCAGAGGTCAAAGTGCTTTACCACTCACCAAACAAACTGGGGAGCACATCGAGCAGGAGACTGTCTGAGGTCTTCTGAACCCAGGATAGGGAGGTTGGGTTTTGAGGAAAGCAGGCTGACTCTGCCCTTCCTTACCCTCGGCTTCCAGAAGGGCCCAGACATCACCTCCCTTACTTTTTTCTCCCCCCTGTGGCTGTGCCTGAAAAAAAACAAAATAAAATAAAAAGCATACTGAGGGATTTGGGAGGCAGTGCCGAGGGCTATGTATTTCCACTTTTCACACAGATCTCAAAAGTGGAGCTCTAGAAGAAAGGCCCCAGGACTCAGGGAGAAATTGTCCCATGATGCCACACCCTCACTAGTAAGACCATCCTTAACCCCATACCAAGGGTAGATAGGTGGGCTTCCATGCCAGGACCCAACTACTGTATGACACCAAAGCTTCCAGGCTTTTCTGCACAGCTACAGAGCCTCATTCTTGTGATGAGGGAAAATATGTATATTTTTTGAGACAAAGTCTCCCTCTGTCTCCCAAGCTGGATTGCAGTGGTATGATCCTGGCTCACCATGGCTTCAATCTCCTGGGCCCAGGCAATCCTTCTGCCTTAGCCTACCAAGTATTTGGGACTCCAGGCATGCACCACCACGTCTGGCTAATTTTTTTATTTTTTGTAGCGAAAGGTCTCACCAGGCTGGTCTCAAGCTCCAGGGTTCAAGCAGTCCTCTTACCATGCTGTCCCAAAGTGCTAGGATTACAGATGTGAGCCACCACACCCAGCCTGGAAAATACTAATTTTTAAGTATTTGCAATCTCTCCGTTCTCTGCCTTCCAAGGATGAATCCTCTGGGATCTATTGCTTTGCTGACTCTCTGAGGAAGAAGTAACAGCAGATGTGAGAAAACTGCACAGGCTAATATGCTGTGCAGGCCTGTGAGACCCCATGGGGAATCTGAGCAGATGGGGTGATATAGGAGACGTTCAGGTCCGGAGAAGGAAAGGGGGAGAGGGTGCGGAGAGAGACCCAGCAGCCAAACTGCACTGAAGGGGAGGCCGTTTGTGATGCCTCTTTACACACAAGGAGCTGAATCCAGATTGCACAGCATGAGGATTTCTGATGCTTAACAGTAACTCTCATGGGGGAGCATGCCTCAGGGGAAAAGTGCTCCATCAGCCAACTATGCACATGGTTTTCACATGTTCTGGCAACTGTGTTAAGGCTTGATGAATATGCCAGTTCTGAGTCTGCACTGACCACAAAAATCAGGCTTTCATGAAGGGAAAGCAAAGGTGAAGAATCATTTTCATCTGAATCCCCTGTTTTTGAAACCTCTAGCTGGGCACTGTGGCTCACACCTGCAATCCCAGCACTTTGGGAGGCTGAGGAGAGAGGACTGCCTAAACCCAGGAGTTGGAGATCAGCTTGGACAACTTGGTGAGACCTTGTCTCTACAAAAGATTTAAAAAATTAATTGGGTGTGGTGGCATGTGCCTATAGTTCCAGCTACTTGGAAAGTTGAGGCAGAAGGATCAACTGAGTCTAGCAGGTCGAGGCTGTGGTGGCTGTGAGCGTGCCACTGCACTCCAGCCTGGGCGACAGAGTGAGACTCCTATTAAAAAATATATATATATGGGCAACTCTCTTGGGTCCCCTCTCACTGTGGGAGCTTTTCTATCCTCTAAATCCAGCTTTTAAAAAAATGTGATTCTTAGCCAGGTGTGGTGGTGCACAACTGTAATTCCAGCACTTTAGGAGGCCAAGGCAAGAGGATTGCCTGAGCCCGCAGGTTCAAGACCAGCCTAGGCAACTTGGCGAGACCTCATCTCTACAATACATTTTTTTTTTAAATTAGCTGGGCATAGTGGCAAGCGCTTTGTAGTTCCAGCTACTTGGAAGGCTGAAGTGGAAGGATAGGCGGAGCCCAGCAGGTCGAGACAACAGTGGTTGTGAGTGTGCCACTATACTCCAGCCTGGGTGACAAAGACTCCAACGCCAAAAAAAAGAAAAGAAAAGAAAAAACCCACAAGTCCTACTGAAAAGAGAAGAAATCCCTACAGAAATACCCTGAAAAGCTTCCACTACATAAGTGAGCAGAGTAACCATCTCTACTTTCCCTTAAAAGAACATTCCAGAACCTTTAACCTGGAAAATGACCCAGGCTCTCTCAATCCAATGCTGGGTTCAGGCAATCCTTCTGCCTCAGCCTTTCAAGTAACCAGAACTACAGGCATGCGCCACCACGCCTGGCTAAATTTTTTTTTTTTTTGAGTTGGAGTCTCACTCTGTCACCCAGACTGGAGTGCAGTGGCCTCTCCCGGCCACCACAGCCTCAACCTGCTGGGCTCTGGCAATCCTTCCACCTCAGCCTTCCAAGTAACTGGAACTACAGGCGCGCGCTACCACGCATGGTTAATTTTTGATTTATTGTAGAGATGAGTTCTCGCCAAGTTGCCCAGGCTGTTGTAAGGTAATTTAATGGAATAAAAATCACAGTACTTCAGCCTCACTCATCATCAGAGAAATGCAAATCAAAACCATATTGAGGCAGGGCGCGGCGGATCCTGGGTGCTGAGGTCGCAGATATCAAGAAAGTCAACAACTTCATCAGAGAACAAGACTTGTATGCTTTGAAATCTATTGAGATTCCATGAAAAACCATGGGATCCTAACAGAGACCCACAAAGAACTAAAACCCCTCCCAAGCCCATCTTCAGAGACCAAAGTGACCATGGAACTGCCGGAGCTGGACACAGCAACCACAAGTGCCAACACCCAGGCCAACCAACTGACGAATTTCTTTAAGGGAATTGATCAGAATATTGAGCATGTAGTACAGTCAGAAATCTTTTCACGGGAAAGTTACTACATAGAGACCTCGGATCAGCCCTTGCTGCCAGCTGCTCTGAAGATGACAACAAATGGTGCAGATTGTGGAATTCAGTGGTGGAATGCCGTTTTTATCATGCTTCTAATTGGGATTGTTTTGCCAGTCTTTTACTTGGTCTATTTTAAAATACAAGCTACTGGTGAGCCCCCTAATAGCTTGAACACAACTGTCCCCAATGGTTCGATGGCTATGGGTGCAAGTCCAGAGCAAGCCCCCAGATTAGTGATTCCAGCGCCAACCATCATTGCTTCAGACAGCCAGTTCAGTCAGACCACCCAGGCTGGGAACTAAGCTCTTGTTGTCAAGGAATTAACCCAGCTTTAGCAGTTGGCTGTTGATATGCACCAGTTGTCATTGCCATAGCCTAGGGGTGCTACCTTTGTTTTCCTGGGACAGGTGGATGCATTTCCAAAGTCACCGAAGAGTTCTTGATCACACCAACCCTGGGAAATGGCCTTGCCTCACCCCAGGCTGAAGGATCCCAAACACCCATGCCCTCGGCCTTCTGTCTTCAGAGACATGCAGCGAGAAAGCCATTTGCCTGTGACCAGTGACTGTTTCTTGAAGACATTTAGTGGATTGGCCATGTCTTCACAGCAGCACTGTGTGGGCCCCCAAGTTGGACATGCTCACAGGGAGAAGAATGGCCCTGGCCAAGGCACCTGCAGTGTGGGATCCGTGTGGGTCTCCTGGTTGTGGCAATTCCCCCTGCTGTGAAAGGAGGACTGACTCCAAGAAGCAGCATCCTATATCTCCCTGGCAAAGGTTGCTGTGGAGTCGTCTTGGCATGTCACCTTGTTTTACAGCATGACAAATTACATTTGTAACAGGCCCACTTCATATCTGCCTCCTCAGTTAGCCTTTGTGAGGCAATGCCATGTCTCAAATTGAAAAAGCCCTAACTCCAAACTGCTACACTATTGAGTAAATGGCAGTTCTAGTCCTTGTCCTTTTAGAGCACAGAGTCTAACTCACAGGCACATCTTAAGCCAAACACATGGGCCATTGCCCAGTTCTGTAGGAATGGCTCTCTGATTTCTCCAAGTCAGTATTCTTGGAAAGATCAATTGCTGGTCAGTGTCTGGAGAGGAAGATGAGTACCCGTGGCCAAGGTTCCACACTTGGGGGTGTCTGAGTCTGTTGCCAGGCCGGTGTCCCAAAGAGCAGCTGAGACCCTGTGTAAAGCTGAACAGGGAGTTCTCCCTGCCGCTTTCCTGACTCTAGTCTAGGGAACTCTAGATCCCCCGTCCCAGAGTGCGGCTCCATCCTTTCTCCATGGTGATATGGTGATACCCCTAGATGAATGCTATGTACACCGTAGCTCATAATAAAAGACCAAACACTTCATGGAGGGCTAGAGGCAACTTGCTGTGAAAGGCTGTAGAGGGGACCTATGGCTTGTCCTGCCCTGACGAGGCAACAGCAGTGCTGCCAGTGGGCTGGGGACAAGAGCCTGCTGCTGCCTGGAAGACTGTGGCATGGGGAAAGGAGGTGCTGAGGTGGCTGGCAGCCCAGTCTCTGAGGTCATGGACCGGGAAGAAAATGTGCTGCTCAGATGCTGGGCTTCATGACGGTCATGGCATTTGACACATCAGGTCTGGAGAGAAGTTTAAAAGATCTCACCTTGTAAGAGGGCAGGAGTGGGCAGAACAGTGCTTGAGGTAGGTTTCCAAGTTCCTTCTCCTCTCGGTTGTGTGAAAAAAGTTTGCCCAGGGTTCAATTAGCACATTTAAATTATCTTCAAAATTATTTTCTTAGAGATCAAAATGATCTTCAGGATAAAAAGAACTGAACTTTTGCTACAGGAAACTTTTTGATCAGTGAGTGCTTTTCCAGTCAAATGTTTATGTTTGATGTGCCACTGAGGGCCACAGCTCCCTCTAACATGTCACCATAACCTCACCAAGCAGGGCTAGAAGTCCCATGGGAAAAATCACTTTCGCCAGGCAAAGGATGAATGTCTGTATCCTTGACTTTTCTCTAATGGAATAAAATCATTTCTTCTATGAAGGAAAAAAAAAACCACATTGAGATACCACCTAACCCTAGTAAGAATGGCCATCATTAATAAAACAAACAACAGATGCTGGCGAGGATGTGGAGAAAAAGGAACTCTTCTACACTGCTGGTGGGAATGCAAACTAGTGCAACCTCTTTGGAAGACAGTGTGGTGATTTTTGAAAGAACTAGAAATTGACCTTCCATATGACCCAGCAATTCCCCTATTGGGAATATACCTGGGGGACTCAAATAATTCTTCAAAAAAGATAGCTGTACACGTATGTCTGTTGTAGCTCTATTCACAATAAAAAACAGGGAACTAACCATGTTGACCATCGAAGCTGGACTGGATAAAGAAAATGTGGTACATATACACAATGGAATATTATGCAACCATAAAGAAGGAATAGACTTTGCAGCAACTTGGATGAATTTGGAATTGATCAAATTCATGCTCTGTGATCATGCTCTGTGATCTATCACAGAAACAAAGAACAGAGTACCATATGTTCTCACTCATAAGTGGACCTTGAACAATACTATAAGAAAGGGCTGGGCAGCAGTGGGAAACTGTCGGTGGGGGGTGGGATTGGCAGTTGAGAGAAACTGCTAGGGGAAGGAGGGGCATACCTCATCAACAAGGGTAACTGCATAATCAATGTTTGTATACCTATCCCTGAATTGTACCCCACATCTTTATAATTAAAAAAATAAATAATAATTAAAAATCACAGCACTATATTATCTGTGTTGTTTTCTTTCTCTGTTCTTTTAATTTTATTTATTTTGAGGCAGGGTCTTACTCTGTCACCCAGGCTGGAGTGCAGTGGTGCAAGCCTGGCTCACTGCAACCTTGATCTCCAGGGCTCAGGCAATCCTTCTGCCTCAGCTTCCTGAGTAAATGAGACTACAGGCATGCACCACTATGCCCAGTTAATTATTTCTTTTATCTTTGTAGAGACAGGGTCTTGCTATGTTACCCAGGCTAGTCTTCAATTACTGGTCTCAAGCGATCCACTCCCCTTGACCTCCCAAAGTGCTGGGATTACACGTATGAGCCACTATGCCCAACATCTTTCTCTGTTCTTTAATATGGGAGGATCTGGTCAGGTATGGTGGCTCAAGCCTATAATCTCAGCATTTTTGGAGATTGAGGAGAGAAGACTGCCGGA
>NW_007172095.1:0-4168 GCF_000164805.1 Carlito syrichta | reverse complement strand
CAAGTCCTACTGAAAAGAGAAGAAATCCCTACAGAAATACCCTGAAAAGCTTCCACTACATAAGTGAGCAGAGTAACCATCTCTACTTTCCCTTAAAAGAACATTCCAGAACCTTTAACCTGGAAAATGACCCAGGCTCTCTCAATCCAATGCTGGGTTCAGGCAATCCTTCTGCCTCAGCCTTTCAAGTAACCAGAACTACAGGCATGCGCCACCACGCCTGGCTAAATTTTTTTTTTTTTTGAGTTGGAGTCTCACTCTGTCACCCAGACTGGAGTGCAGTGGCCTCTCCCGGCCACCACAGCCTCAACCTGCTGGGCTCTGGCAATCCTTCCACCTCAGCCTTCCAAGTAACTGGAACTACAGGCGCGCGCTACCACGCATGGTTAATTTTTGATTTATTGTAGAGATGAGTTCTCGCCAAGTTGCCCAGGCTGTTGTAAGGTAATTTAATGGAATAAAAATCACAGTACTTCAGCCTCACTCATCATCAGAGAAATGCAAATCAAAACCATATTGAGGCAGGGCGCGGCGGATCCTGGGTGCTGAGGTCGCAGATATCAAGAAAGTCAACAACTTCATCAGAGAACAAGACTTGTATGCTTTGAAATCTATTGAGATTCCATGAAAAACCATGGGATCCTAACAGAGACCCACAAAGAACTAAAACCCCTCCCAAGCCCATCTTCAGAGACCAAAGTGACCATGGAACTGCCGGAGCTGGACACAGCAACCACAAGTGCCAACACCCAGGCCAACCAACTGACGAATTTCTTTAAGGGAATTGATCAGAATATTGAGCATGTAGTACAGTCAGAAATCTTTTCACGGGAAAGTTACTACATAGAGACCTCGGATCAGCCCTTGCTGCCAGCTGCTCTGAAGATGACAACAAATGGTGCAGATTGTGGAATTCAGTGGTGGAATGCCGTTTTTATCATGCTTCTAATTGGGATTGTTTTGCCAGTCTTTTACTTGGTCTATTTTAAAATACAAGCTACTGGTGAGCCCCCTAATAGCTTGAACACAACTGTCCCCAATGGTTCGATGGCTATGGGTGCAAGTCCAGAGCAAGCCCCCAGATTAGTGATTCCAGCGCCAACCATCATTGCTTCAGACAGCCAGTTCAGTCAGACCACCCAGGCTGGGAACTAAGCTCTTGTTGTCAAGGAATTAACCCAGCTTTAGCAGTTGGCTGTTGATATGCACCAGTTGTCATTGCCATAGCCTAGGGGTGCTACCTTTGTTTTCCTGGGACAGGTGGATGCATTTCCAAAGTCACCGAAGAGTTCTTGATCACACCAACCCTGGGAAATGGCCTTGCCTCACCCCAGGCTGAAGGATCCCAAACACCCATGCCCTCGGCCTTCTGTCTTCAGAGACATGCAGCGAGAAAGCCATTTGCCTGTGACCAGTGACTGTTTCTTGAAGACATTTAGTGGATTGGCCATGTCTTCACAGCAGCACTGTGTGGGCCCCCAAGTTGGACATGCTCACAGGGAGAAGAATGGCCCCGGCCAAGGCACCTGCAGTGTGGGATCCGTGTGGGTCTCCTGGTTGTGGCAATTCCCCCTGCTGTGAAAGGAGGACTGACTCCAAGAAGCAGCATCCTATATCTCCCTGGCAAAGGTTGCTGTGGAGTCATCTTGGCATGTCACCTTGTTTTACAGCATGACAAATTACATTTGTAACAGGCCCACTTCATATCTGCCTCCTCAGTTAGCCTTTGTGAGGCAATGCCATGTCTCAAATTGAAAAAGCCCTAACTCCAAACTGCTACACTATTGAGTAAATGGCAGTTCTAGTCCTTGTCATTTTAGAGCA
Organism: Carlito syrichta; assembly: GCF_000164805.1. Classification (NCBI taxonomy): domain Eukaryota; kingdom Metazoa; phylum Chordata; class Mammalia; order Primates; family Tarsiidae; genus Carlito; species Carlito syrichta. Next base: position 2,344 of record NW_007172095.1, on the reverse strand, counting down.
CAGAGTCTAACTCACAGGCACATCTTAAGCCAAACACATGGGCCATTGCCCAGTTCTGCAGGAATGGCTCTCTGATTTCTCCAAGTCAGTATTCTTGGAAAGATCGATTGCTGGTCAGTGTCTGGAGAGGAAGATGAGTACCCGTGGCCAAGGTTCCACACTTGGGGGTGTCTGAGGCTGTTGCCAGGCCGGTGTCCCAAAGAGCAGCTGAGACTCTGTGTAAAGCTGAACAGGGAGTTCTCCCTGCTGCTTTCCTGACTCTAGTCTTGGGAACTCTAGATCCCCCGTCCCAGAGTGCGGCTCCATCCTTTCTCCATGGTGATATGGTGATACCCCTAGATGAATGCTATGTACACCGTAGCTCATAATAAAAGACCAAACACTTCATGGAGGGCTAGAGGCAACTTGCTGTGAAAGGCTGTAGAGGGGACCTATGGCTTGTCCTGCCCTGACGAGGCAACAGCAGTGCTGCCAGTGGGCTGGGGACAAGAGCCTGCTGCTGCCTGGAAGACTGTGGCATGGGGAAAGGAGGTGCTGAGGTGGCTGGCAGCCCAGTCTCTGAGGTCATGGACCGGGAAGAAAATGTGCTGCTCAGATGCTGGGCTTCATGACGGTCATGGCATTTGACACATCAGGTCTGGAGAGAAGTTTAAAAGATCTCACCTTGTAAGAGGGCAGGAGTGGGCAGAACAGTGCTTGAGGTAGGTTTCCAAGTTCCTTCTCCTCTCGGTTGTGTGAAAAAAGTTTGCCCAGGGTTCAATTAGCACATTTAAATTATCTTCAAAATTATTTTCTTAGAGATCAAAATGATCTTCAGGATAAAAAGAACTGAACTTTTGCTACAGGAAACTTTTTGATCAGTGAGTGCTTTTCCAGTCAAATGTTTATGTTTGATGTGCCACTGAGGGCCACAGCTCCCTCTAACATGTCACCATAACCTCACCAAGCAGGGCTAGAAGTCCCATGGGAAAAATCACTTTCGCCAGGCAAAGGATGAATGTCTGTATCCTTGACTTTTCTCTAATGGAATAAAATCATTTCTTCTATGAAGGAAAAAAAAAACCACATTGAGATACCACCTAACCCTAGTAAGAATGGCCATCATTAATAAAACAAACAACAGATGCTGGCGAGGATGTGGAGAAAAAGGAACTCTTCTACACTGCTGGTGGGAATGCAAACTAGTGCAACCTCTTTGGAAGACAGTGTGGTGATTTTTGAAAGAACTAGAAATTGACCTTCCATATGACCCAGCAATTCCCCTATTGGGAATATACCTGGGGGACTCAAATAATTCTTCAAAAAAGATAGCTGTACACGTATGTCTGTTGTAGCTCTATTCACAATAAAAAACAGGGAACTAACCATGTTGACCATCGAAGCTGGACTGGATAAAGAAAATGTGGTACATATACACAATGGAATATTATGCAACCATAAAGAAGGAATAGACTTTGCAGCAACTTGGATGAATTTGGAATTGATCAAATTCATGCTCTGTGATCATGCTCTGTGATCTATCACAGAAACAAAGAACAGAGTACCATATGTTCTCACTCATAAGTGGACCTTGAACAATACTATAAGAAAGGGCTGGGCAGCAGTGGGAAACTGTCGGTGGGGGGTGGGATTGGCAGTTGAGAGAAACTGCTAGGGGAAGGAGGGGCATACCTCATCAACAAGGGTAACTGCATAATCAATGTTTGTATACCTATCCCTGAATTGTACCCCACATCTTTATAATTAAAAAAATAAATAATAATTAAAAATCACAGCACTATATTATCTGTGTTGTTTTCTTTCTCTGTTCTTTTAATTTTATTTATTTTGAGGCAGGGTCTTACTCTGTCACCCAGGCTGGAGTGCAGTGGTGCAAGCCTGGCTCACTGCAGCCTTGATCTCCAGGGCTCAGGCAATCCTCCTGCCTCAGCTTCCTGAGTAAATGAGACTACAGGCATGTACCACTATGCCCAGTTAATTATTTCTTTTATCTTTGTAAAGACAGGGTCTTTCTATGTTGCCCAGGCTGGTCTTCAATTACTGGTCTCAAGCGATCCACTCCCTTTAACCTCCCAAAGTGCTGGGATTACACGTATGAGCCACTATGCCCAACATCTTTCTCTGTTCTTTAATATGGGAGGATCCGGTCAGGCATGGTGGCTCAAGCCTATAATCTCAGCATTTTTGGAGATTGAGGAGAGAAGACTGCCAGAGTCTGTGGGTTTGAGATCAGCCTGGGCAACATGGTGAGCCCTCGTCTCTACAATAAATAAAAAATTTAAGCCGGGCTTGGTGGCTCAGCCTGTAATCCCACACCTTTGGGAGGCTGAGGTGAGTGGATTGC
>NW_007172094.1:0-750 GCF_000164805.1 Carlito syrichta | reverse complement strand
GATCAGCCTGGGCAACATGGTGAGCCCTCGTCTCTACAATAAATAAAAAATTTAAGCCGGACTCGGTGGCTCAGCCTGTAATCCCACACCTTTGGGAGGCTGAGGTGAGTGGATTTCCTGAGCCCATAAGTTTGATACCCGCCTGGGCAACTTGGCAAGACCTCATCTCTACAATAAATCAAAAAATCAGACGGGTGTGGTAGCGCATGCCTGTAATTCCAGATACTTGGAAGGATGAGGTGGAAGGATCGCCGGAGCCCAGCAGGTCAAGGCTGCGGTAGCCAGGAGCAGCCACTGCACTCCAGTCTGGGTGACAGAGTGAGACTCCAACTCAAAATTAAAAAAAAAAAAATTACCTTACACCTAAAAATGAAACAAAAACATGCTTTTTAACATAATAAACAGCAAAATCTCATCCCTTTGTGCTATTAAAAAACTATAATAAAATTTAAAGCCATTCAAAGGCAAGAGACTAGCAGAAAGGACTTTTTAACATATCATTTCATAAAAGAAGTAAAGCAGAATAAAACAGGAAATCTGTATATGTACAAGATTAATCATAACTCTTTTAAGGCTTACATCCATGACAGCATTTATTCACCTAAATTAGATGTATCTATCTAAAGCTTAAGGAATCAATGCAATCTTCTTTCCTTGCTCATAAAAACACATTTACATTTTAGTTCTGGCACATGAAGTTCCTTCCCAAAGAAAAATTTCTTTCCAAACATTTCTGTCCCTAGATCTGTT
>NW_007172093.1:0-731 GCF_000164805.1 Carlito syrichta | reverse complement strand
TACATCATTTTTTTAAAGCCTAGAGAAAAAATGAAGTCATGTTTTATTGCTTTTGCCTTAACTTGAATCAACCTACTTAATTTTGCTACAACTCATACATATGTCCATATTTACCCAAACTTACATCTAAGGCACCATTTTCATAAGGCAAGTAGAATACTCCATGACCTGCTAAGAAATGCACTGTCTGTACAAGGCAGTGTTGTTGTTTGAGTGGGTTTGTTTGACACGGAATTTTAATTCATGTGAGGAAGGGAAAAGAGAAAGAATAAGTAAAGCAGAAACAATATCACAGGCAATTTTACCAAGTATAAAGTGTTAAAATATAAACCTGCATGGGACAGTGTTCTTGGTACATTATGAAAATATGGCATGGTTCCGGAGTTGTTTTATATTTTATCTACCAACCAAGATTGCTCAGTGAAGAACATCAAAACTCTGATTCTGTTATTTTTACTATAAGAAGTTACTGGAATTTTTTTAAATTCAGCAACTTCTCCTGCAATTGTTATTTTAATACAATATTTTGGACACCTCCTTTTAGAAGGTATGGAGACAAGTACAGTTTCTCTCACCCAAGAACCTAAGAGAACAAAGACACAATACACTGATGATTCCTTCATAAACAAGCATCAATTAAACAAAAAGACAATTAAAAAGTCAGATGCTTTAAAGCATTAGAAAGCAACACACCGGGAGATAACCGAATCTATCTCTAATGTAAGAGATGA
>NW_007172092.1:0-6236 GCF_000164805.1 Carlito syrichta | reverse complement strand
CCTGGTGGGTGGGGGATGCCCCTCACCTACCTGGCTTTGTGCCCATGTGAAAGTCTTGTGATTTGACATGTGAAAATTTGGGATAAAAGACTCATGTTTGTTCCCAATAAACGGCTTCTGCTCATTTCACTGAACAGTTGTCCACTTTCTTTCTTTCTCTTTCTTCCTCTTTATATCTATGCCTCCATCTTGCTTTCTTTTAATATCTATCCCTACTACAGAATCGGCTTCTGCACTAGACAGAGTCCAGTCTCTTTCTTCCCTTCTATTCTCCCAGAATATTCGCCGACACTGCCCCACCTTCCAGGGACCCTCAAAATCTCTTTTGGTGGGCTGGCTCCCCATAATAAAGCACATCTCTTCCTCAATGAGTGACTGCCATTAATAAATACCTCCAACTAACCAAAGCCTCTCGCAAAAGGGCAATGGCCTTTAGACAGCCCACTGGAAGGTAAGTGATCACATACACGTGACTTGGGGTGCGGGCTGCATGGCCCCTTTCAAGCCTTCTAGAGCTCCTGCCTCATCCAGTAGCCACTGGCCACCTGTGGTTTCTGAGCACTCAACATGTGGCTGCTGCAAACTGAGATGTGCTCTAGGTATAAAATACACATCAGATGTCGAAAACTTAGTATAAAAAGTGCAAAAAGGCTTGTTAATGTTCTATTGTTAACAAATTAATCAATTACATTAGCTTTGTCTGTTTCTTTTTTGACCTGCTGACATGGCTGCCAAGCACAAGTTTTAGCTGACATTTTCTTCTACTAGATTCTCCGAAGGTCACTGGCTTCTATGACCCACCCTGGTTCTCTGGCTCCCACTGCAGAGAAAAGCAGCTTTGGGCTGAAGACCAGGCTCAGAGGCCATGGGATGGGTGATGAGACTCTCAAGCATGCTCCTAACGGGGACAGGAACTGGCGTCTCCAGCTCCAGTGGGCAGAGGGGGACTCACGGTCAAGCCCAGGGCTGCCTGACACCCTGAAGTCCCAGGCAAGGGACTGCGATGGCAGTTTGGCTTCTCACGATGAAGAGACTCACAATAGAAGAGGCACAGTTGGCAAGAAGGACTGGAGCTGGCACATTTCCCTGCGCACACAGGGGGCTGAACTTTGGTTTCAGAGACAGACCCTAGCAGGGCCACCGCCATTCGGTTTTCCTGTGATTTGTCATTAAGATCATTATTATTACATTTACGTGAGCCGACTGCCTGGGGGAATGTCAGGATGTTACAAACGGCTGTCTGTCTTGAAAAAGTGCGATATGAATGAGCTTTCCTCCAGCCGGGCGCAGGACCAGGGTGCAAATGGGGTGGGGCAGCTCTTCCTCAGGCCCAGGACCCACAGCGGCTGGAAGGATGTCGCTCCAAGGCGATCCGGACCTCTACTCTCTACCAGGGGTATCAGTGCAAAGGCCTCTGGAAGAAACTCTCATTTCTGCCAGCTCAGGCCTGGAGGACATAGGGAAAGCACAGCCGGCTTTAGGTGCTGCAGGCACCGTAACAACTGTGACCACGAGCTGGGCTCCTTGGAGCTGGTGGCTCACCCAGACCTCACAAGACATCCTCCACAGCTGAGGACATGAGGCACAGAGGGGTTGAGCAGCTTGCCCAAGGCTACTAGCCGGTGAGCAGCAAGGCTGGATTTGGACTCTGGTCACTCACTGGCTTTGGCATTCACCCTTCCAAGTACTTTCGAACACTGAAGGTTTTCACCCAGTATGGTTCCTTAGACCACTGTGGTGGGTTCTAACCCCGTTAAGGTAGCTCTTGCTGAAAAGGGGTTTCACTGTGTAACAAGATCAAAATGGCCATGATGCTACACCACTCAGGAACTCTGGCTCTGAGGGCTGTTCCTCGAGGGCCCACGAGACTGGAAGGTATATTATACGAGACTCACTCCCCACTCTTGGCTGTCCCTGATTGGATGCTTCGCTTCAGTCCATGCTGCCCTCACCCCTGAGCCCTAGAGCCTGGCCACAAGGCTCCTCCCAAGGTGTCATTAAAAATGACGGTGGTCTTTATGCACAAAACAGGCTCAAGTCCTCTTGCTGACTCAGGGAGACAGAGAATATTCTCTCCTTTTCTCAAACATGAAAACATTTTATTTTGATGGAAAGATTATGGTTGTTTGGAAAAACATAAATTCTCAAGGATAGAACATAAGTGCACAAGAGGCATTCTTTTACTGGTTTTTTAATTTTTATTTTTTTTAATATTTTATTTTAAAGATGTGGGATTCAGTTCAGGATTAGGTATACAAGTGGTCATCATGCAGGTAAAGTTTGGGGCTCCTTTTGGTAACCACTTTGCCTGGTTTGAGGTCAGGTACCCTTATTGAGGTTGTTCTCCCCAACACCCCCCATCCCAGCAATATCCTGCTACTGTCAATCTCTTCTCTATATGATTATTGTAAATGTTCAGAGTACACTTATGAGACAGAACACATGATACTCTGGGTTTCTGTGATAGAGCACTGAGTATTATAGACTCTAAATCCATCCAAGTTGCTGCAAAGTCCATATCTTTGTCCTTCTTTATGGCAATATAATATATTCCATTGGGCATATGTACCACATTTTTTTTTAATCCAGGTCAGTTTTGATGGGCAGCATGGTTGGTTCTATGTTTTTGCTATTGTGAATAGTGATGCAATAAACATGTGTGTACAGGCATCTTTTTTGTAGAATGCTTTGAGTTCCTCTGGGTATAGTCTCAGGAGGGGGATTGCTGGGTCATATTGCTGGGTCATATGGAAGGTAATCAGAAATCTCCACACTGTTTTCCAAAGAAGTTGCAGTAGTTTGCAATCCCACCAGCAGTGCAGAAGCATTCCTTTTTCTCCACATCCCCGCCAGCATCAGTTGTTGTTTGTTTTATTAATTATGGCCATTCTTTACTGGGGTTAGGTGGTATCTCAATGTGTTTTTGATTTGCATTTCTCTGATGATGATTGAGGCTGAGCACTTTTTCATGTGTCTGTTGGCTGCCCATGTATCTCCTTTTGAGAAGTGTCTATTCATGTCTTTTGCCCACTTTTTAATGCAGCTGTTTTTTTACTTTCCACACATTTGAGTTCCTTCCTTATAGATCCTAGATGTTAGGCCTTTGTCAGATATACAGTTGGCAAATATTTTTTCCCATTCTGTGGGCTGTCTTCCCCCTCTGTTCATGGTTTCTTTTGCTTTGCAGAAGCTCGTTCATTAGATGAGGCCCCATTTGTCTATCCTATTTCTTAAGGTATGGGCATTTAGGGCTCTCACCAGAAATTGGTTGCTGGTTCCAATTTCCACAAAGGTGTCTCCTGTGTTTTCTAAGATTCTTATAGTGTGAGGTTTTATGTTTAGGTCTTTGATCCATTGAGTTGATTTTTGTATATAGTGATAGGTAGGGGTCCTATTCATTCTTCTCCATGTGGTCAGCCAGTTTTCCCAGCACAATTTGCTAAATAAGGTCTCCTCTCCTCAGTAGCTGTTATTGATGGCTTTGTCAAAGATGAGTTCCTTGAGAGATGGAGTTTTTGCTTCTGGAATCTCTATCCTGTTCTATTGGTCAATATGTCTGTCCTTGTACCAATACCAGGCTATTTTGATTATTATAGTCTTATAGCAAAGTTTAAAGTCTGGAAGTGTGAAACCTTCCACTGTTTCTATTGTTAAGGATTTTGTTGGCTATTAGTGGTCCTTTATGTTTCCATATGAATTTCTGTATTGTCACTTCCAGGTCTGAGAAGAATGATGTTGGTAATTTAATGGGTATTGCGTTGAATCTACAGATTGCCTTTGGTAGGATGGACATTTTAACAATGTTGATTTTTCCTATCCATGAGCATGGAATATTTTTCCAATTGTTTGTATCTTCTTTGATTTCTTTGAGCAGCATTTTGTAGTTTTCATTGTAAAAGTCTTTCACTTCTCTGCTTAGGAAGATGCCAAGGTATTTCATTTTTGTGTGTGACTATTACGAAAGGGATCGTGCTTTTCATTTGGTTCTGTTTGTTGCTGGTGTAATAGATGGCAACTATATTTTGCACATTGATTTTGTACACAAGATTTTGCCAAAGTGCTTTATCAGTGAGAGCAGATCTCTGATCCATTTAGAGTTGATGTTTGTATATGGTGATATAGGTTGGATTTTCGAGGTATAGGATAATATTGTCAGCAAAGAGAGATCACTTAGCTTCTTCTTTTCCTATTTGGATATCCCTGATTTCTTTCTCTTGTCTAATTGCTCTAGCTAGGACTTCCAACACAATGATGAACAAGAGGGGAAAAGTGGGAAGCACTGTTTTGTTTCAGTTTCTTTCCATTTAGCACTATGCTGGCTGTGGGTTTATTGTAAATGGCACTTACTATTTTGAGGTATGTTCCTTCTATGCCTAAGTTTTTAAAAGTTTTTATCAAGAAGGGATGTTGGGTTTTACCAAAAGCTCTTTCTGCATCTAATGATATAACTAGGTGGTTTCTGTTTTTACATCTTTTGATGTATTTAATTACATTTATGGTCTTGTGGATGTTGAACTAGCCCTACATCCCAGGGATGAAGCCTACTTGGTCATGGTGGATGATTTTTGAGATGTGTTGTTGGATTTGATTTGCTAGAATCTTGATGAGAATTTTTGCATCTATGTTCATTATGGATTTTGGCCTGTATTTCTCTTTTATATGTTGGGTCATTACCCATTTGGGGCATCAGTGTGATGTTAGCTTTGTAAAATGATTTGGGAAGAATTCCATCTTTTTCAATTGCTTGGAATACTTTCAGTAGGATTGGTATTAGCTCCTCCCTGTGTGTTCTGTAGAATTCGGCTGGAAAGCCATCTGGGTCCAGTGGTATTTTTGGTAGGTAGTTTTCTAATGACAGAATTGATTTCCCAGGTTGCTATTGGTCTATTTAGTGTCTCAGTGTCTTCTTGTTTCAATCTTGGGAGGTTGTGTGATGTCAGAAAGTCCTCCGTTTCATTTAAGTTATCAAGTTTGTTTCCATACAGGTGTGTGCATAGTAATGTCTGATAAATCTTTTGTACTTCTTCAGGGTCAGCTGTGATTTGATCTTTTGTATTTTTTTTTTAATTATGCAGTTTTATAATTTCTCTGTTGTTTCTTAAACCACTGAAAATAAATTCACAGTTCAACAAATTTAGGCAGCTTCTTTGTTACTCTCTTTGGTTTCTACTTCTTTAGGCAACAATGGGTCAATCTTCAATAACAAACCTTCACTTGTTGAACTACGGAGGAAGGCACGTACCACAAAGGGACCCAAACTCAGCGGTCTATGCCTACAAACTTCATTAATAACTGCTTGCAGATTGGCAGCTATCTGGTCACTTGACATATCCAATGTTGCTATTTTGGTCTGAAGAAAATTCTCCCTTTCGTCATCTACATTAATTTCATGTCCAGTTTTAAATAATTCAAGCATTTTGGGGATGTCACGGCCAATAGAATTTCAAATAAGCTTTGGAAATCTTTTTTTCAGTTTCTTCCTTAATGGATTAACGCTTATACCCAAGGCAGATATACGAGGTGGAGAAGGCTGTTCACTTACTTAAGAAATTTCAAGTTCTTGACTTTACTTATCCAAAGCAAGGTGTTTATCTTGATTTGACACTAGATATGGCACTGGGGAAGAAGAAAAAAGTGGAGCCATTTGCCAGTGTTCTTAGCTTTCCATACCCATTTGCTTCAGAAATCAATAAAGTTGCTATATTTACAGGGAATGCATCAGAGGTTAAAATAGCAGAAGAAAATGGAGCTGCGTTTGCAGGAGGAACTAATCTGATCCAGAAGATTTTGGATGATGAAATTCATGTAGACTTTTATGTAGCTGTTCCAGATCTTTTGTATTTTTGATTGTGTTTATTTGCGCCTTTTCTCTCTCTCTCTCTTTTTTTTTTGTCACTCAACTAGGGATCCATCAATTTTGTTTATTCTTTCAAAGAACCAGTGTTTTGTTTTGTTGATTTCTTTCTCTAATATTTTTGTCTTCTATGTCCCACACATTTCAGCTTTTATTTTGGTGATCTGAATTCTTCTGCTGAAGTTAGGGTTTTGGTGGTCTTGGATTTCCAGCTCCCTTAGGTGACTTGTTAGGCTATTAACTTGTAATCTCTCCGTTTTCTTGATGTATGTTCATAGAGACATAAATTCCCTCTTAGAAATGATTTCATGGCATCCCAGAGTTTTGGTAAGATGTTTCTTTGTTTTCATTTGTTTCCAGGAGTCTTTTGTTTTGATTTCTG
>NW_007172091.1:0-1144 GCF_000164805.1 Carlito syrichta | reverse complement strand
TGATCTGGAAAGTGCATAATCTCTTAGAGATTGGATGTCTGGGAACGATTTTAATCCTCCATCGCTGGTGAAGCTTGACTAGTTAGGAAATTCTTGGTTGAAACTGTTTATCTTTGAGGACTTTGAATATTGGACTCCAGTCCTTTCTAGTCTGTAGTGTTTCTGTTGATAGGTCTGCTGCTATTCTGATTGGTTTTCCCCAGTATGTAATCTAACTTTTCTCTCTTGCTGCCTTTAGGATTTTTTCTTCTGTGTTTACTTTGTGTAGGTGAATTACTATGTGTCTAGGAGTTGGTCTTCTCATTTGATGTCTTGTGGGGGTTCTCTGTATCTCTTGTGTTTGGCTGGTCACATCTCTGGTGAGATGGGGAAAATTTTCTTGGATAACCTCCTGGAATAATTGCTACAAGGAATTCTCAGTTTCCCTTTCTTCTTCTGGGATACCAATCAGGCATATATTTGACCTCTTGAACAAGAGCCATTCCTTATGTACATGGTCAAAAATAGCATGTGACACACCCAAATACTCACAAGCACAGTCAAGACCAGAACAGCAGACAGGATACACACTGTCATTTGGAAAGAAAGCAGATCCCCCCCTTGTTTTCTGGGACTTGGAGCTCGGGGGCTGTCTCCTCCACTCACTCCCCTTGGGCCCATAACTCCAGGGTCATGCAGCTCCTGGAGCCTCCATCATGTTCTGTTGGGACTCCTTATCTACCTCCACTTAACCCACCATCTCCTGGGCTGAGGTTGGGCCAGCTACCTCTGCACCCAGCACAGGACAGCCCTAAGACTGTGCTGGGGAAACAAGGGAATCCAAGCCCACTCAGCAGATACCACCCACCAGTTAGGTACAAAATCAAAAGGATTCTGAGGAATGCTGGATTGCTGAGGCTGGAAGGAGCTTTCAAGGTGAGTCAGCCAAGTGTCATCAGGGTTCCAGAAAGGAACCTGCAGCTCTGAGTGGCAAAGCAGCATGCATGAGGTCCTGTTCTGGTCAGGAAGAGAGGCCTCAGGTCTCCTGACTGTGTACTCTCACTGTAGCATCAGGCCTGAGACCAGTGTGTGATCAACAGGAAGCCCTGTGGCTCTCAGGTGAGGCGCTTCCTAATCAAACTCCTTTCTGACAGCACAGTCAAGA
>NW_007172090.1:0-516 GCF_000164805.1 Carlito syrichta | reverse complement strand
CATTCCACTCCTTTCCTTTTCATTCCATTCATCTCCATTCCATTCCATTTCAATCCATTCATTCCACTCCTTTCCTATACTTTCAATTTCTCCATTCCATTTCATTTCATTCCATTGCATTCCATTCCATTCCACTCCAATGCATTCCATTCCACTCCACTTTATTCCTTTCAATTCCTCTTCATTTCATTCTAGTACATTCCATTCATTCCACTACATTCCATTCCATTCCATTCCGTTCCATTCAATTCCATTCATAGTCATTTCATTCCGTTCCATTTATCTCCAATCGATTCCATTCCATTAGTCCCCATTCCATTCCATTCCTCAACATTCCATTCCATTCCTCTCCATTTCTCTCCATTCGATTCCTATCCATTCCAATTCAATCCATTCCATTCAATTCCATTCCTCTCCATTCCATTCCATTCCGTTTTATGTCCTTCCATTCCTCACCATTCTGTTCCTCTCCATTCCATTCCATTCCTTTCCTCTCCATTCCATTCGATTCCACTC
>NW_007172089.1:0-434 GCF_000164805.1 Carlito syrichta | reverse complement strand
CCAGGCGGGTCTCGAACCCGCGGGCTCAAGCAATCCACTCACCTCAGCCTCCCAAATGCGCAGGATTACAGGCTGAGCCACCAAGCCCGGCTAGGATTTATTGAGAGAAAAGCTCCCACAGTGAAAGGGGACCCGAAAGGGTTGCCCCAGTGCAATTTTTACACACCAAGGAATTAACATCCTGCAATGAGGGAAAAGCAATGAGCAAGTGTAGTTTCTAGTTCGATTACTGAAAGCAGACACTTCTACTGGAAACAGTCAGTATGTTCAATATTGTGAGTGAGTCAGTGTGTCTGCAAGGAAAGGTGAGTATAAAATGCCTTCATGTGCTTTTAAAAAATATTGCACAAGCCGGACTCTGTGGCTCAGCCTGTAATCCCACGCCTTTGGGAGGCTGAGGTGAGTGGATCTCCTGAGCCCGCGGGTTCGAGACC
>NW_007172088.1:0-570 GCF_000164805.1 Carlito syrichta | reverse complement strand
TGGCTCAGCAAGGCGCAGAGGTGGGATTTTCAGCCCCACTCAGCCTGTGGCCACGGCCCTCGTGCAGTGAGCACACCGACCAACCAGGCCGGGCGGAAGCATGGTGCACTGTCGAGGGGCAATGTCTACCCATCTCCTCAGACGCGGTCTCACACAGCAGGAGCCGGGTGGGGGGACGGGTGCTTCTATGACCCGGATGCTCTACCACTAAGCCAGGTCACACTGAGCAAATGCCCGAGTCCAGCTAGCAAAGTTGCCCACCTCCCAGATTCTGCACTGCAGGCGTCTCTGGGCGCGAGTGAGCTGCAGAGCCAGTTTAAAGGACATTGCTCTTTGTGAATTTGAGCAGAACAGAGAAACATCAAGCGCTGTTTCAGGAGCCACTTGTCTGTCCAGCGTATGTATGCTGCTTTGTGGCACAGAACACGCTCAGCCCGGCCCGGTGGCGACAGTGCAGGAGCACCTGCTGCAGGGGACTGGCCTCTTTCAGATGCTCACTGGACGTGTAACCACGGGGCAAGGCAGCTGCCTTTCTCTTTCTCCATTTCCTGTTATAAAGGAGGAGACCAA
>NW_007172087.1:0-564 GCF_000164805.1 Carlito syrichta | reverse complement strand
GGCGTCTCTGGGCGCGAGTGAGCTGCAGAGCCAGTTTAAAGGACATTGCTCTTTGTGAATCTGAGCAGAACAGAGAAACATCAAGTGCTGTTTCAGGAGCCACTTGTCTGTCCAGCGTATGTATGCTGCTTTGTGGCACAGAACACGCTCAGCCCGGCCCGGTGGCGACAGTGCAGGAGCACCTGCTGCAGGGGACTGGCCTCTTTCAGATGCTCACTGGACGTGTAACCACGGGGCAAGGCAGCTGCCTTTCTCTTTCTCCATTTCCTGTTATAAAGGAGGAGACCAACTGCTGTCCAAGTTCTCTCCCAGTTAAAGCCCCATGAGGTCTGGATAACAGGAATGGAGAGTGCAGGCCCAGGACCCAGTGGGGGGGGCAGCTTTCCTGCCACTGTCGAGGAAGGACTCAGCTGTTCCACCTGCTCTCAGCTGTGAGGAGATTCGCCCCTCGCCCCATACCAAGTGTCCTTCCCTGCCCTTCCCCAGAGCTCCGAGAAGGCTTCTGGCCTGGCCTGATGCCCTCCGCAGCAGGCACAGGCACCGCCAAACTCTTCCCCACCTCCC
>NW_007172086.1:0-410 GCF_000164805.1 Carlito syrichta | reverse complement strand
TCTTTCTCCATTTCCTGTTATAAAGGAGGAGACCAACTGCTGTCCAAGTTCTCTCCCAGTTAAAGCCCCATGAGGTCTGGATAACAGGAATGGAGAGTGCAGGCCCAGGACCCAGTGGGGGGGGCAGCTTTCCTGCCACTGTCGAGGAAGGACTCAGCTGTTCCACCTGCTCTCAGCTGTGAGGAGATTCGCCCCTCGCCCCATACCAAGTGTCCTTCCCTGCCCTTCCCCAGAGCTCCGAGAAGGCTTCTGGCCTGGCCTGATGCCCTCCGCAGCAGGCACAGGCACCGCCAAACTCTTCCCCACCTCCCGTTTCCCTGTGGGGCTGGTGAGAGCAGGCTTGTCTTTGCTAGCCCCATACAACACAGCTTTGGGGATCTGGTTTTTGCTGGAGCCTGACCAAACACCAG
>NW_007172085.1:0-321 GCF_000164805.1 Carlito syrichta | reverse complement strand
ACGAGTTAAGTCAGCTGGTTAAGTCAGATAGCTAGCTACATAACTAACGATTTAAGTCAGTTGGTTAAGCCAGTTAGCTTGCTAGTTAGCTAATGATTTTAATCAGATAATTATGTCAGGTAGCTAGTTAGCTAAAGACTTACGTCAGCTTTTAAAATCAACTGGCTTGCTCATCAGCTAACGAGTTAAGTTGGCTGTCGGAGTCAGCTGATTGGCTCATCAGCTAACGAGTTAAGTTGGCTGTCGGAGTCAGCTGATTGGCTCCTCAGCTAACAAGTTAAGTCAGCTGTCGGTGTCAGCTGGCTGGCTCATCAGCTAACG
>NW_007172084.1:0-314 GCF_000164805.1 Carlito syrichta | reverse complement strand
TGTATGTATCTCATGGAAGGTGTGTGGTGGGTGGGGGAAGATGGGCGACTTAAACAAATCTACATTCAGATTGTAGTGAGACTGAGAGATTGGGTGGAAGACAATCCAGTCAGAGGACTCTAAAGGACTAACTGATGGTGGAGACTGCCAAAGTTACAGTTTGAGATGAATAAAGGTGTCAGGTCAGAATCCAAGCAGGGCCTCCAAAATGTTAGGTCAGACCAGGAGTCTGTGATCTGGTGCCACAGGTGAGGTAGAAAGAATTGCACAGAAGTCAACTTGGAAGATACAATTTATTTTAAAAGTAAATGAGA
>NW_007172083.1:0-350 GCF_000164805.1 Carlito syrichta | reverse complement strand
AGACTAGTTAAGCTAGCTGAACAGTTGACTTACTCACTGACCAACTAGTAAAGTCAGCTGTCCAGTCAGCTCACACTCCGACTGACTAGATAAGACAGCTCTCCCATTGGCTCACTCGCCATCCAACTAGTTAAGTCTTCTGACCAGTTGGCTCACCTGCCACCCGACTAGTCAATTGACCAGTCACCTCACTCGCCAGAAGACTAGTTAGCTCAGTTGATAAGTCGGCTCATTTGCTGGCTGACATGTTAAGTCAAATCACCTGTCAGCTCACTTGTCAACCTAGTAGTTAAGTCAGCTAACAGGTCAGCCGACTAGCAGTCCAACTATTTAAGTCAGCTGACCAATCG
>NW_007172082.1:0-434 GCF_000164805.1 Carlito syrichta | reverse complement strand
CTAGTTAGATGACCAGCTAGCTAAATTTCTATCCAACTAGTTAGCTAAGTAACTAGCTGGCTTGGTAGCTGGCTTAACTAGATAACTGTATATGTAACTGACATAACTGGATACCAAACAAGCCATCTAGCTGTCTGGCTAGCTGACTCAACTAGCTAGCTGACTGACTAGATAGCTGGTTAGTTGACTTAACTATCTAGTTGAACAGCAAGCTAGCTGACTAGAAAGCTGAATAGCTACCTGACTTAACTATCTGCTGAATAGTTAGCTGACTTGCTAGCTGACTTAATAGCTAGCTGGATAGCTAGCTGACTTAAGTATCTGAGTAGTAAGTTAAAAGTTAAATGGATGGCTGGCTAGCCAGCTGACTTAACTAGCTAGCCAAATGTTTGGCTACACTGCTAGTGATCTGGCTTAACTAGCTAGCTATGTGG
>NW_007172081.1:0-751 GCF_000164805.1 Carlito syrichta | reverse complement strand
TGTAAAACAGATCTTTTTAATTAACCCAATCAGAGAAAAATAAGGAAAAAAGAATTTACAAAAATGAACAAAGTCTTCAAAAAATATGGTAGTATGTAAAGCATCCCAACCGACAAGTGATAGATATTCCAGAGAAGGAACAATAAAAAGTAAGAAGTATGGAAAAGTGACAAGGCAATATATCAGAAAAAAAATTTTCCTAGTCTTACTACAGATCTAGTCGTTCAGATACAAGATGCTCAGAAAACCTCTGGGAGGTATATTGCAAGAAGAACCTCACCTAGCCAGTTATCACACTGTACCAAATCAACACGATGGAAAAAATCCTGAAGGCAGCAAAAGAGAAGAGTCTAATCTTCTAATCAACAAAAGAAATACCAACAGAATAACAGTGAACTTATCAGCAAACACCTCACAAGCCAGAAGAGATTGGAGTCGAATTTTCAGGTTTTTAAACAAACAAACAAACCAAAAATGTCAGCCAAGAATTTTGTGTCTTGCTGAAGTGAATGTCATAAATGGAGAAATAAATTTTTTTGGTTTTTTTCTCAGACAAGCAAACACCAAGGGAATTTACCACCACTAGACTGGCCCTAAAAGAAATAGAAAAGAAGTATATGAAGATGAAAGGGAATATGCATCATTAGAAAAACACAGAAAAGTGTAACACTCATAGATCCTACAAAGCAATTACACAGTAAAGAATGGAAAACAGGGGACGGGAACAAGATGGCGATGGCAGAGGTGAACT
>NW_007172080.1:0-423 GCF_000164805.1 Carlito syrichta | reverse complement strand
GCTAGCCAGCAGGCAAGCTATTCCAGTCAGATAGCTTAGTCAGCCTGCTAGCCTGCAGGCCATGTAGTTACCTAGCTAGTTAAGTGAGCTGGTTTGCCAACTTGCTATCTTTGGTCAGCTGGGTAAGTCAGTTGGCTAGGCAGCTGGCTAGATAGGTAACCAGCTAGTTAAGTCACCTGCCTAGCCAGCTGACTAACTGGTTAAGTCAGCTAGTTAAGTCAGCTGGTAACCTGCTGCCTAGCTAGCTAAGTCAGCTCATTAAGTCTGTTGGCTATCCAGCTGGTTAACTAGTTAAAAAGCTAGTTTAATCAGATGGCTAACCATCTGGCTAGCTAGTTATTTTGGCTAGTTAAGTCAGCTGTCACCTAGGAATCTAGCTATATAAGTCAGCTAGTTATGTCAGCTAGGTGGCTCATTAAGTCA
>NW_007172079.1:474-7236 GCF_000164805.1 Carlito syrichta | reverse complement strand
CAAGTCAGCTAACTATTTAACTACCAAGTTATGTCAGCTAGCTAGTCATATTGCTAGTCAGCTAGCTAGTTAAGTCAGCTAGCAAGTCAGTTAACTATTCAGCTAGGTAGTTAAGTCAGCTAGTCAGCTAACTACCCAGTTAACAAACTAATTAAGTTATCTAGTTAGAGAGCTTTTTTGGTAGCAAGTTATGTCAGCTTGATGGCCAGCTAGATAGCCAGCCAGCTAGTTAAGTCAGATAGCAAATCACCTAGTTGTTCATCTAACTAGTCTAAGAACTCACCTAGCTGTTCAGATAACTAATGGAATCACTTGCGTTCCATCAGGTCAGTTAACTAGTTAGCTCACTCACCCACCAACTTGTCTGCAAACTAGTTGGCTCGCTTGCCAGCCAACAGGTCATCTAACTTATCAGCGTGCTTGCAGACCAACAGGTCAGCTAACATGTCAGCTTCCTCACCAGCCGACTACTTAAGTCATCACACTGGTTGGCTCGCTTGCTGGTCGACTAGTTAAGGCAGCTCACCCATCAGTTCACTGGCAGGTGGACTAGTTAACTCGGCTTACTGGTAGGTTGAATCTTTGGTCCACTAGTTAAGTCTTCTGAGCTGTTGGCTCACTCGTCAGTCGACTAAATTCAGCTGAAAAGTCAGCTCACTCGCCGGCTGATTAGTTAAGTAGGCTGACAGGTCAGCTCACTCGCTGGACTACTAGTTAAATCAGCAGACAAGTAGACTTATTCACCAGCCAACTAGATAAGTCAGCTGATAATTTGGCTTACTCACTGGATGACTTGTTAAGTCAGCTCACCTGCAGGTCACACGCAGGCTGAATAGTTAAGTCAGCTAACTGGTCAGCCTACTAGCCAACCAACTAGCTGAATTAGCTAACCAATCGGATGGCTAATCGGCCAACTTGTCAGCTGTTAATTTAGCTCAGCTGACTAGTAAGCTTACTAGTTATGCCAGCTAAATAGTTAGTCAACTAGTCGGTCGAATTGTTAGTTCAGCACACACAAGCATGCCAACTAGTTAACCGAGCTAACTAGTGGACCAACTCGTCAGTCAACAATATGACCCAGCTAACTAGTCGGCCGTCTAATCGGCCAACATGTTAAGCCAGCTAACAAGTCGGCCAAGTAGTCAGCCAATGTGTTAAACCAGCTAACTAGTCAGTTGACTCATAAGCCAACAAGTGAAGTCACCTAGCTAACTCGTTAACCAACTAGTTAAGTCAGCTAATTTACTCGTTTATCAACTAGTTAAAACAGTTAGCTAACTCATTAACCAACGTATTAAATCAGCTAGCTGTCTCATTAGCCAACTAGTTAAGTCAGCTAACTAAGTCTGCTAGCTAAACAGCTATCATTCTAACTCAGCTAGCTAAGTCAGTTAGCTCACTAATTAGCTAGCTATGTAAGTCAACTACATAAATCTGCTACCTAACTAGATAGCTAATTAGTTAAGTCAGCTGGTTATTCAGCCAGTTAAATAGTTAGCTAACTATCTAATTCAGGTAGTTAAGTCAACTAAGTTAACTAGTTAAGTCAGCCAGTTAATTCAGCTAGCTAAGAAGTTAAGTCAGGTAGCTAAGTTAGCTAGTTAAGTCAGCTTCTAATTTAGCCAGCTGGTTAAGACAGCAAGCTAGCTTGTTAGCTATAGTGTTAAGTCAGCAGGTTGAGTCAGGTTGATAGCTAGTTAACTAACGGGTTAATTCAGTGGATTGAGACAGCTAGCTAGCTAGTTAGCAAATGGGTTGAGTCAGCTACTTGACTAGGATAACAAGCTAGTTAGTTAACGAGTTAAGTCAGCTGGATGGTAAGCTAGATAGCTAATGAGTTGTCAGCTGGTTGAGTCAGCTAGCCAGCTCATTAGCTAAGGCAATAAGTCAGATGATTAAGTCACTTAGCTATCATGTTAGATAAAGATGAAGCTAACTAGTTATCTAGCTGGTTATGACAGCTGGCTAGCAAGGCAGATAACTATTTATGTCAGCTTCTTAGCTAGGTAGCTAGCTAGTTAACTATTTAAGTCAGCTGGCTAACTAGTTGGCTAGCTAGTTAGCTAACTACTTAAGTCAGCTGGCTAACTAGGTAGCTACTAGTTAAGTCAGTTTCTTAAGTCAGCTTGCTAGCCAGCTGGTTATCTAGGTAGCGAGCTACTTAAGTCAGTTGACTATCCAACTGGCTAGCTGGTTAAGTCAGTTAGCTTAGTCAACTGTCTAGCCAGCAGGCTATGTAGGAAGCTAGCTAGATAAATCAGCTTGCTAGCAAGCATGATAGTTGTCCAAGTCAGCTGGTTAACTGAGCTGGCTAGCCTGCTTTCTATGTTGATTGCTCGCAAGTTAAGTGAGGTGGCAAATCAGCTTGCTATCTTAAGTCAGCTAGTTAAGTGAGCTGGCTAGCCAGCTGGCTAGATAGGCAGCCAGCTAGTTAAGTCAGCTGTCTA
Source organism: Carlito syrichta (assembly GCF_000164805.1). Lineage (NCBI taxonomy): Eukaryota > Metazoa > Chordata > Mammalia > Primates > Tarsiidae > Carlito > Carlito syrichta. The sequence goes on along the minus strand of NW_007172079.1, from coordinate 4,789 downwards.
GCCAGCTGACTACCTGGTTAAGTCAGCTAGTTAAGTCAGCTAGCAACCAGCTGCCTAGCAAGTTAAGTCAGCATTTAAGTCAACTGGCAACCAGATGACTAGCAAGTTAAGTCAGCTAGTTAAGTCACCTGGCAACTGGCAGGCTAGCTAGTTAATTCAGCACATTAAGTCATTTGGCCATCCAGCTGGTTAGTTAGTTAAAGAGGTAGTTAAGTCAGGTGGCTAGCCATCTGTCTAGTTGGTTATTTTAGCTAGTTAAGTCAGCTGGCCAGCAAGGAAGCTAGCAATATAAGTAAGCTACTTATGGCAGCTAGGTAGCTTGTTGTCACCTAGTTTATTCAGCTGGCTAGCTTGATAGATAAGCAGGCAGCTAACTAGCTAAGTCAGCCAGCTAGCCAGCTGGCTAGCTGGTGAAATCAGCTAGTTAATCAGCTGGACAGCCAGTAAGGTCAGCTAGTTAAGTCAACTGGCTAGCTAATTAAGTCAGTTAGTTAAATCATCTGGCAAACCAGTTGCCTAGCCGGATAGCTAGCTAATTAAGTCAGCTGGCTAGCTAGCTGGCTAGCAAGTTAAGTCACGTTGTTAAATCAGCTTGCTGGCCAGCAGTTTAGCTAGATAGTGACGTAGTTAAGTGAGCTGGCAAGCCAGTGGGAAATGTAGGTAGGTAGCAAGTTAAGTCAGCTGGCTATACATCAGTCTTTCTAGTTATGTCAGCTGGCTACACAGCTGTCTTGCTAGGTATCTAGCTAGCTAAATCTGCTGGCCAGCCAGATAGCTTATTCATTAAGTCAGCTAGTTAAGTCAGCTGGCTAGGCTACAGGCTACCAAGTTAACTAGGCAATAAAGTCACCTTGCAAGACAGTTGGCCAGCTAGTTAAGTCTGCTTGTTTAGTCAGCTGGCTAATCAGCTTGCTAGCTAGTTAAGTCAGCTCATTAAGTCACTTGGCTAGCCATCTGGCTATCTAGTTAAAATGCTTGTTACATAAGGTGTGTAGCCATCTGGCTCGCTAGTTAAGTCAACTGGGTAGCTAGGCAGCTAGCTAGATAAGTCAACTTTATATGTCTGGTAGCTAGATAGTTAAATCAGCTAGTTAAGTCAGCTAGCTATATGAGAGCTAGTTAGGTAGCTAGCAAGTTGAATCAGTTAGTTAAGTCAGCAGTCTTACTAGGTGGCTAGGAATTTAAGTGACCTATTTACGTCAGCTGGGTAGCTAGGTAAGTCTGTTAGTTAAGACAGCTGTATAGCCAGCAGCCAAGCTGTATTGCTAGTTTTACATCAGCTGGCTAGCCAGCTGCCTAGTGAGTTAAGTCACCTACTTAACTCAGCTCGCTGGCCAACAGGATAGCTAGGTAGTTAGTTAAGACAGCTTGCAAGTTAGCAAGCTTAGTAGGTAGATAGCTAGTTAAATCAACTGGCTAGAATCTGGCGTCTAGTTGTGTCAGCTAGTTAAGTCAGCTAGCTATCCAGCTGTCTAGCAAGGTAGTTTGATAGTTAAGTCTGCTGGCTATCCAGCTGTCTAGTTCGTGAATTCAGCTAGTTAAGTCAGATGGCTAGCTTGCTGGCTAGCTACGGAGCTGGGCAATTAAGTCATCTGGCTAGCCAGTTTGGTAGCTAGGTAGCTAGCTAGTTATGTCAGCTGTCTAGTCAGCTGACTAGTTAGTTAAGTCACCTAGTTAAGTCAGTTGAATAGCCAACTGTCTAGCTAGGTAACTTGCTAGTAAAGTCAGCTGGATACACAGCTGGGTAGCTAGAAAAGTCACCTAGTTCATTCAGTTGGATAGCCAGTGGAGTAGCTATGTAGCAAGCAAGTTAATTCAACTGGTTAGAAGGACAGCTAGTTAAGACAACTAGTTAATTCAGCTGCCTAGCCAGCTCTCTAGCTAGGTAGTGACATAGTTAAGTCTGATGCCTAGCCAGCTGGCTAGTTAATTAAGTCAGCTAGTTCAGTCACTTGCTATCCAGGAGCCTAGTTAAGCCAGCTGGCTAACCAGTTTGCTAGCTAGGTAGCTAGCTAGTTATATCAGCTGTCTAGCCAGCTGGCTAGCTAGTTTTGTCACCTAAGTAAGTCAGCTGACTAGCCATCTGGCTGCTTAGGTAACCTGTTATTTAAGTCAGCTGGCTAGCCAGCTGGCTAGCTATATACATCACCTAGTTAATTCAACCGGATAGCCAGCTGGATGGCCATGTAGCAACCTAGTTAATTCAACCGGCTACAAAGCAGGCCAACTAGTTAAGACAGCTTGTTAATTCAGCTGGCTAGCCAGCTGGCTGGCTAGTTAGTGAGCTAGTTAAATCAGTTGTCTAGTCAGTTGGTTAGCTAATTAATCAGCTAGTCAGCTGGCTATCCAGTTGGCTAGAGTGTTAGAGAACTAATTAAGTCAGCTGGCTATCGAACTGGATATCTAGTTAAGTCAGCTAGTTAAGGCACCTGACTGGCGAGCAGGTAAGCTCATTAATCAACTAGTTGTCAGGTGTCTAACCAGCTGAATAGCTAGTTAAGTAACCTCATTAATTCAGTTGGCTAGCCATCTCACTAGATAGTTAAAAAGCTAGTTAATTCAGATGGCTAGACAGAAGGCTAGCTAGATATTTAAGCTAGTTCAGGTAGCTGGCTAGCTAGATTGCTAGCTAGTTAAGTCAGGTAGTTATGCCAGCTAACAATAATGTTAAGTCAGCTTGTTAAGTTGGCTTTTTAGCAAGATATCTTGATAGGTAGCTAGCTATTTATTTCAGATAGTAAATTCAGCAGTCTAGCTAGGTAACTAACTTAAGTCATCTAGTTAAGTCAACTGGGTAACCAGCGCCCAGCTTGGTGTCTAGCTAGTTAAGTCAGCTGACTAGCCAACTAACTACATAGTTAAGTCACCTAGTTAACTCAGCTCGCTAGCCAGCTTGTTAGGTAGGTAGGTAGGTAGTTAAATCAGTTGGTAAGTCAGCGGGATACATAGGTACCTTTCTAGTTATGTCAACTGGCTAACCACCTGGTTAACTAGAGGTGTCAGCTAGTTGTCAGCTGGCTAGCCAGTGGGCTAACTAGTTATGTCAGCTAGTTGAATCAGCTGGCCAGCCAGCTGGCTAGCAGATTAAGTCAACTAGCTAATTCAAGTGACTAGTCAACTGGCTTGTTATGTAGCTCCCTAGTTAAGTTAGCTGGCTAGCCAGCTGACTAGCTGGTTAAGTCAACTATTTAAGTCAGCTCAAGAGCCACCGACTAGGTAGGTAGCTAGCTAATTAAATCAGCTGACTTGCCAACTGGCTAGCTAGTTAAGTCAGCGAGTTAAGTGAGCTGGATAGCCAGCTGGCTGGTTAAGTGGCTATCTAGTAAAGCCAGTTCACTAGCCGGATGTCTATCTAGTTAAGTCAGCTAGTTAAGTCAGCTGGTTATATGGCTAGCTAGCTAGGTGGCTGGCAAGTTAAGCTGCCATGTTAGCAGGCTGGTAAGTTAGGTGGTCAGCTAGTTAAGACGGCTGGCTGACTCATTGACCAGCTGAGTGTCTGGCTAGTTTAGCTGGCAGGTTATCACAATGTCCAGCCTGCCGGCTGGCTATTTAAGCCAATTCCCTAGCCAGGTGTCCACCCTGCTAGCTAGTCAGCTGGTTGACTAGCCTGCTAGACAGCCAGGCAGCTAGCTATTTAAGACAGGTAGCTAGCCATGTAGACAACCAGGTAGCTAGGTAGTTAAGTCAGTTGCCTAGCCAGATGGCCAGCCAACTAGCTAGTCAGCTAGTTAAGTCAGATAGATAGCCAGCTAGATAGTTAAGTTAGCTAGCAAGTCAGCTAACTATTCAGGTATCTAGTTAAGTCAGCTAGCTAGTCAGGTTCCTAGTCAGCTAGTTAGTTAAGTCAGCTAGCTAGTCAGCTAAGTAAAGTCAGCTAGCAAATCAACTAGTTACTTAGCTAACTAGTCAGCTAACAACTCAGCTAGCTGGTGAGCTAACAAGTGGGCTCCCTCTCTTTCCATTAGTTCAATTAACAAATAGGCTCGCTCACCTGCCAACTGGTCAGCAAACTAGTCATCTGGCATGCCAGCCAAAAGGTCAACAAACTTGTCATCTCGCAGGCAGGCCAACAGTTCAGCTAACTAGTCGGCTCGCTCACCAGCCGACTAGTTAAGTCAGCTCACTTGTCGGCTCACTAGCTGGCTGACTAGTTATGGCAGCACATGCATTGGTTTACTCACCAGTAGACTAGTTAATTCAACTGACCAGTCGGCTCTTGCACTGGCCAACTAGTTAAGTCAACACACCTGTCTGCTCACTCGCCGGCTGACTAGGTAAGTCAGCTAAACTTCTGGCCTCCTAGCCAGCCAACTAG
>NW_007172079.1:0-454 GCF_000164805.1 Carlito syrichta | reverse complement strand
AGCTAACTTTTGGGCCCACTAGTAAGATCAGCTAAATTGTCGGCCAACTAGTCAGCTGACCAGTTACGTGAGCGAACTAGTTAGCCAAATATTTAACTGAGTTAACTTGTTGGACACCTTGTCAGTCAACTAATTAACCCAGCTAAATAGTCGGCCAACTAGACGACCGACTTTGTTAAGCCAGCTAACAAGTCAACAGAGTAGTCATCCAGTGTGTTAAACCAGATAAGTAGTTGTCCACATCATCCGCCAACAAGTTAAGTCACCTAGCTAACTCATTACCCACCTAATTAAGACATCTAGTTAACTAATTTATCAAATAGTTAAAAAGTTAGCTAACTCATTAACCAATTCATTAAGTCAGCTAGCTATCTCATTAGCCAACTAGTAAAGCTAGCTAGCTAAGTCAGATAGCTAATTAGCTAGCTAGCTAAGTCACCTAGCTAAGACAGCT
>NW_007172078.1:0-484 GCF_000164805.1 Carlito syrichta | reverse complement strand
TCCATTCCTATCCATTCCATTCCATTCTCATACATTCCTCTCCATTCCATTCCTCTCCATTCCATTCCATTCTTTTCCATTCCATTCAATTTCATTCCATTCATTTCCATTCCTCTCCATTCCATTCCTTTCCACAACTCTCCATTCCACCCCATTCCATTCCTTGCAATTCCATTCCATTCCATTTCATTACATTCCATCACTCTCCATTCCATTCCATTCCTCTCCATTCCATTCCTCTGCAATCCATTCGATTATATTCCCCTCGATTCTGTTCCATTCCTTTCCATTCCATTCATTTCCATTCTATTCCTGTCCATTAAATTCCTCTCCTTTGCATTCCATTCCATTCCATTCCTCGCAATTCCTTCCATTCCATTCCATTCCTCTCTATTCCTTTCTATTCCATTCCTTTCCGTTCCATTCCTTTCCATTCTATTCCATTCGTCGCCATTCCATTCCATTCCATTCCATTCCATTCCAT
>NW_007172077.1:0-512 GCF_000164805.1 Carlito syrichta | reverse complement strand
GTTTAAAGTCAGTAGCATTGTGAACACACCATGTGCAGATGAGAATCTGTGTATGATTCTTATGTTTTTGGAGATAGGGTCTGGATGTGTGACCCAGGCTGGGACCCAGGGACATGATCACCGTTCACCAACAGCCTCAAATTCATGGGCTCTGACGATCCTCCTGTCTCAGCCTCTGGTGTGACCAGGACGATGTGTCCATCGACCCCACACACCCTGTTTGGATGGGTGCAGAGTTGGGGTCTCCTTACATGGTCCGGGCAGGCCTGGTGCTCCTGGGATCCAGCCATCCTCCTGCCTTGGGCTCACAGAGTGCTGGGATTCCAGGTGTGAGCCACCACGCCAGGAATTCTGGTTGTGTTTTGAAGAAGCACCAAAGCTGGACTCGAGAGCTCAGGCTCATCATTCCATCAGTTTGCTAGGTGGAGGCCAGTGGCCGGCCTGAGCCCACGAATGGAGACCAACTTGGGCACCTGGGCGAGTTCTCACCTCTACCCTCCATCCCAAATGAC
>NW_007172076.1:0-4429 GCF_000164805.1 Carlito syrichta | reverse complement strand
CAATCCGGTGCAGGACAATCTCTCTCGGGTGCAGGCCTTTCTTGTCAGGTGCAGGATGGACTGTCTCGGGTGTAGGGCTCTCCCATAGGTGCAGGACAGGCTTTCTTGGTTGCGGGGCTGTCCCATCTTGTGCAGGACAGGCCCCCTTGGGTGCAGGCCTCTCCCATCAAGTGCAGGACAGGCTTACTTGGTTGCTCGACTCTCCCTCTCATCAGGTGCAGGATGTTCTTGTCAGGTATGGAACAGGCTCTTTTAGGTACAGGGCTCTCCCATCTGGTATAGGCCAGGTTCTCTTGGGTGCAGGGCTCACCCATCAAGGGCAGGACAGTTTCTTTTGCATGCATGAACTCTAGTCAGGTACGAGATGGAGTCTTCCAGGTTCAGGACTCTCCCATCAGGTGCAGTCAAATCACCCTCGGGTGCTGGGATTGCTTTTCAGGTACTGGACAGTCTCTCTTTGTTGCGGTGCTCTCTAGATCAGGTGCAGGACAGGCTTTTTCAGGTGCAGGACTCTCCCATCAGGTGCAGGACAGACTTTCTTTGGTGTAGGGCTCTCTCATCAGGTGCAGGCCAGGCACACTGGGTCCGGGCTTTATGTCAGGTACAGGACAGGCTCTTTCCAGTGCAGGGCTCTCCCATCAGGTGCATTATATGCTTTCTTGAGTGCAGGGCTCTCCCATCAGGTGCAGTCAAAGCTTCCTCGGATGCTGGGCCTTCTTTTCAGGAACGGGACAGGCTCTCTCGGGTGCGGGGCTCGCTAAATCAGGTGCAGACAGGCTTTCCTGGGTGCTGGGCTCTCCCATCAGGTGCAGGATAGGCTCTTGGGTGCAGGGCTCTTCCATCAGGTTCAGGGCAGGCTTTCCTGGGTGCAGGCCTCTTCCATCAGGTACAGGCTAGTCTCTCCTGGGTGCAGGGCTTTGTTGTCAGTACAGCACCAAGTGTTTCAGGTGCAGTGCTCTCCCATCAGGTGCAGGACAAGCTTTCTTTGGTGTCGGACTCTCCCATCAGTTGCAAGACAGAGTTACTTGAGTGCAGGGCTCTCCAATCAGGTGCAGGACAATCTCTTTTGGGTGCAAAGCTTTCTTGTCAGGTACAGGGCTCTCCCATCAGGTGCAGGATGAGCTGTCTTTGGTGCAGGGCTCTCCCATCGGTTGCAGGACAGGTTTACTTGAGTGCAGGGCTCTCCAATCTCGTGCAGGACAGTATCTCTCGGGTGCAGGGTTTTCTGGTCAGGTGCAGGATGGACTGTCTCGGGTGGAGGGATCTCCCATCAGGTGCAGGACAGGCTTTCTTGGGTGCAGGGCTGTCTGGTGCAGGACAGGCCTCTTGGGTGCAGGGCTCTCCCATCAGGTGCAGGACAGGCTTACATGGGTGCTCGACTCTTTATCTCATCAGGTGCAGGACAATTTCTTGCAGGTGCAGCACGTTCTTGTCAGGTATGGACCAGGCTCTCTTAGGTGCAGGGCTCTCACATCAGGTGCAGGCCAGGCTTTCTTGGGTGCAGGGCTCACCCATCAAGGTCAGGACAATCTCTTTCGTGTGCATGGACTCTTGTCAGGTACATCACGGAGTCTTCCAGGTGCAGGGCTCTCCCATTAGGTGCAGTCAAATCACCCTTGGGTGCTGGGCTTTCTTTGCAGGTACGGGACAGTCTCTCTCGGTTGCAGTGCTCTCTAGATCAGGTGCAGGACAGGCTCTTGGGTGCAGGGCTCTCCCATCAGGTTCAGGGCAGGTTTTCTTGGGTGCAGGGCTCTTTCTTCAGGTGCATGCTAATCTCTGTTGGGTGCAGGGTTTTCTTGTCAGGTACAGCACAGAGTGTCTCAGGTGCAAGGCTCTCCCATCATGTGCAGGACAAGCTTTCTTTGGTGCAGGGCTCTCCCATCAGTTACAAGACAGGCTTACTTGAGTGCAGGGCTCTCCAGTCCCATGCAGGACAATCTCTCGGGTGCAGGGCTTTCTTGTCAGGTGTAGGACGGACTGTCTCCGGTGTAGGGCTCTCCCATCAGCTGCAGGCAAGGCTTTCTTGGATGCAAGACTCTCCTATCAGGTGCAAGACAATACTTCTCAGGTGCCGGGTTTTCTTCTCAGGTGCAGGACAGACTGTCTCGGGTATAGGGCTCTCCTATCAGGTTCAAGACAGGCTTTCTTGGATGCAGGGCTGTCCCATCTGGTTAGGACAGGCTTCTTTGGGTGCCGGCCTCTCCCATCAGGTGCAGGACATGCTTACATGGGTGCTTGACTCTCTCTCTCTCTCTCTCAACAGGTGCAGGACAATCTCTCGTGGGTGCAGGACTTTGTTGTCAGGTACAGACTAGGCTCTCTTAGGTGCAGGGCTCTCCCATCAGGTGCAGGCTTTCTTGGGTGCAGGGCTCACCCATCAAGGGCAAGGCAGTCTCTTTCACGTGCAGGGACTCTTGACAGGTACGCACGGAGTCTTCCAGGTGCAGGGCTCTCCCATCAGGTGCAATCAAATCACCCTCAGGTGCTGGACTTTCTTTTCAGGTACGGGACAGTCTCTCTGGGTTGCAGGGCTCTCTATATCAGGTGCAGGACTGGCTTTCTTGGGTGCTGGGATCTCCCATCAGGTGCAGGACAGGCTCTTGGGTGCAGGCCTCTCCCATCAGGTGAAAGGCAGGCTTTCTTGAGTGCAGGGTTCTTTCATTAGGTGCAAACTAATCTCTGTTGGGTGCAGGGCTTTCTTGTGAGGTACAGCACAGAGTGTCTCGGGTGCAGAGCTCTCCTATCAGGTGCAGGACAAGCTTTCTTTGGTGCAGGGCTCTCCCATCAGTTATAGGACAGGCTTACGTGAGTGCAGGGCTCTCCAATCTGGTGCAGGACAATCTAACTCGGGAGCAGGGCTTTCTTGTTAGGTGCAGGATGGACTGTCTCAGGTGTCGGGCTCTCCCGTCAGGTGCAGGACAGGCTTTCTTGGGTGCAGGACTCTCCCTTCAGGTGCAGTACAATCTCTCTTGGGTGCCGGGCTTTCTTGTCAGGTGCAGGACAAACTGTCTCGGGTGTCAGGCTCTCCCATCAGGTTCAGGACAGGCTTTCTTGGGTGCATGACTCTTTCTCTCTCTCTCTCTCTCTCTCTCTCTCTCTCTCTCTCTCTCTCTCTCTCTCTCTCTATAGGTGCAGGACAATCTCTCGCGGGTGTAGGACTTTCTTGTCAGGTACGGACCAGGCTCTCCTAGGGGCAGGGCTCTCACATCAGGTGCAGGTCAGGCTCTCTTGGGTGCAGGGCTCACCCATCAAGGGCAGGACAATCTCTTTCGCGTGCAGGGTCTCTTGTCAGATACCAGACGGATTCTTCCAGGTGCAGGGCTCTCCGATCTGGTGACGGACAGGCTTTCATCGGTTCAGGGGCTCCCATCAGGTGGAGGACAATGTCTTCGGGTGCAGGGCTTTCTTGTCTGGTAAGGGACTTGCTCTCTCAGGTGCAGAGCTCTGCCATCAGGTACAGGATGCACTCTGGGTGCAGTGCTTTCTTCTCAGGTACAGAACTGACTGTATCGGGTACAGTTCTCTCCCATCAGGTGCAGAACAGGCTTTCTGGGTTCAGGGCTCCCCAGTCAGGTGTAAGACAGGCTTTTGTGGGTGCAGGGCTCTCCTGTCAGGTGTTGGACAATCTCCCTCGGGTGCAGGACTTTCTTGTCTGGTACGGGGCAAGCTCTCTCAGGTGCAGGGCTCTCCCTTCAGGTGCCAGACAGACTTTCTTGGGTGCAGGGCTCTCCCATCAGGTGCAGGCCAGGCTCTTGGGTATGGGGCTCTCCTATCAGGCATCAGGGCAGGTGTTCCAGGATGCAGGGCTCTTCCCTCAGGTGCAGGACAATCTCTCTCGGATGCATAGCTTTCTTGTCATGTACAGGACAGACTGTCTCAGGTGCAGGACTCTCCCATCAGGTGCAGAACAGGCTTTCTTGGGTTCGGGGCTCTCCCGTCAGTTGCAGGACTGGTTTTCTCGGGTACAGGGCTCTCCCATCATTTGCAGGACAAGCTTTTTGGGTGCAGGGCTCTCCCATCAGTTGCAGGACAGGCTTACTTGGGTGCAGCGCTCTCCCATCAGGTGCAGGACAATCTCTCACAGCTGCTGGACTGTCTTGTCAGTTAAGGGACAGGATTTTACAGGTGCAGGGCTCTCCCATCAGGATCAGGACAGGCTTTTTAGGTGCAGGGCTCTCCCCTCAGGTGCAGGACAGTGTCTCTTGGGTGCAGGGCTTTATGATTGGTACGGGACAGGTTCTCTCATGTGCAGGGCTCTCCCATTAGGTGCAGTAAAATCTCCCTTGGGTGTGGGGCTTTCTTTTAGGTGAGGGGCAGGCTCTCTCAGTTGCGGGCCTCTCCCTTCAGGTCCCAGACAGGCTTTCTTGGGTGCAGGGCTCTCCCTTCAGGTGCAGGACAGGCTCTTGGGTATGGGGCTCTCCCATCTGGC
>NW_007172075.1:0-334 GCF_000164805.1 Carlito syrichta | reverse complement strand
CCAGGTGAAAGCAAAAAGGGGGTAAGAGTCTGGGTGTAGGGGGATAGTAAAGAAAGCGTCTTGAGGTTAATGACAGTGAAATGTGTTGTCTGAGGGGGTATCCGAGATAAAAGAGTGTAGGGATTAGGAACCACTGGGTGGAGAGGGACCACCGCCTCATTAATGAGACGGAGGTCCTGGACCAAGTGGTAGTCTCCAGAGGGCTTACGGACCGGAAGGATGGGGCTGTTATATGGAGAGTTAACAAGTATGAGGAGGCCCTGAGAAAGCAAGCGAGTGATGATGGGTTTAAGGCCCTTACGGTGTGTGGCTGAAATGGGGAACTGGGGTCTAG
>NW_007172074.1:0-762 GCF_000164805.1 Carlito syrichta | reverse complement strand
AAAAAAAAAAAAAAAGATATTGTTAGTATAGAAATGAATTATTGCTAAAGTATGAAATTAGAAAGCACTACTGGAATATAAACCTAGACCTAAATTAGTAGCTGCTGTTCATGTTTTACAAAGTTTTGCAGGTTGAAAATCTATAGTTAAATGAAGATTCTGGTTTACGATACTTGAAATAATTTTCTATTAATTATACATATTCAAAAACACTATCATGTACATATGATTGTAAAGTGTTCTTTGTTCTCTCATGTACATATATAGTGAATATTTAAAGGTCAGTCAGTGTATTTTAAAATTGTACTGTTTATTGTTCCATTGAAATAAAAATCCTGACAATAACCAGAAGTTAACTCAAGAATAGTTTGTAGATTAAGTTGCTGTTTTGTGAAATAGGGAAAAGTGTTGTCGTTTTTGTCATTATTCATAGGATTATTATTATTTTTAGTCAAAGTCTCACTCTGTCGCCCAGGCTGGTATACAGTAGCATGCTCACGGCCATTGTAGCCTCGACCTGCTGGGCTCAGGCGATCCTTCTACCTCAGCCTTCCAGGTAACTGTAACTATCAGCATACATCATCATGCCCAGCTAATTTTTTGATTTATTTTAGAGACAAGGTCTCACTGAATTGCCAAAGCTGGGCTTGAACACCTGGGCTCAGGTAATCCTCTTGCCTCCACCCCCTGGGATTACAGGTGGAGCTACTGTACCTAGTCCTCAAAGGGGTTAGTAACTCTTTATTCTACCACCATATGAAG
>NW_007172073.1:0-1134 GCF_000164805.1 Carlito syrichta | reverse complement strand
TAGATTGCCAGCTAGCTAGTCAGCTAGCTAGATAATTCAGCTAGCATACCAGTTAGTTACTTGGCTAACTAGTCGGTTAGCAACTCAGCTAGATGGTCAGCTAACCAGTGGGCAAGTTCGCTTTCCATCAGGTCAGTTAAATATTCAGCTCATTCGCCTGCCAACCAGTCAGCAAATTAGTCGAGTCACTTGCCAGCCAACAGGTCAGCTAACTTGTCGACTCGCTCGCAGGCCAACAGGTCAGCAGACTAGTCAGCTTTCTCGCCAGTCAACTGGTTAAGTCAGCTCAAATGTCGGCTCACTCACCAGCCGAATATTTAAGACAGCTCACATGTCGGCTTACTCGCCGGCAAACTAGTTAAGTCCACTCACTGGTCGACTGACACACCGGCTGACTAGTTAAGTCTGAGCAGTTGGCTCACTTGCCAGTTGACTAAATTCAGCTGACCAGTGATCTCACATGATGGCCGACTTGTTAATTTGGCTGCCAAGTAGACTTGCCTATTGGCTGACTAGTTAAGTCAGTTGACCAATCATCTGAGAAGTAGGCTCACTCGCCGGTTGACTAGTTAAGTCAGCTAACCTGTCAGCTTAATTGCTGACTGACTAGTTATGTCAGGTAACTGGTCAACCTACTAGCCATCCAACTAGTTAAGTTAGCCAACCAATTGGCCAGCTAGTGGGCCAACTTGTCAGTCAACAATTTACATCAGCTAACTAGTCTGCCAACTAGTTAGGTCAGCTAAATAGTCGGATGGCTAGTTATGACAGCAAATTAGTCAGTCAACTAGTTAACCTAGCTAACTAGTGGGCCACATGTCAAAGAGTTAATCCAGCTAAATAGATGGCCGACTATTGGGTCAACTATTTATGCCAGCAAACAAGTCGGTTGAGTACTCAGCCAACTTATTAAACCAGCTAACTAGTCGGCTGACTCATAGGCCAAGTTAAGTCCCCTAGCTAACTCGTTAACCAATAAGTTAAGTCATCATATTATCTCATTTTCCAACTAGTTAAAACAGTTAGCTAACTTGTTAACCAACTTGTTAAGTCAGCTAGCTATCTCGTTATCCAACTAGTTAAGTGAGTTAGAGAAGTCAGCTAGATAACCAGTTAGCCAGCTAAGTCTGCTGG
>NW_007172072.1:0-729 GCF_000164805.1 Carlito syrichta | reverse complement strand
CCTAGTTAAGTTAGCCAACCAATTGGCCAGCTAGTGGGCCAACTTGTCAGTCAACAATTTACATCAGCTAACTAGTCTGCCAACTAGTTAGGTCAGCTAAATAGTCGGATGGCTAGTTATGACAGCAAATTAGTCAGTCAACTAGTTAACCTAGCTAACTAGTGGGCCACATGTCAAAGAGTTAATCCAGCTAAATAGATGGCCGACTATTGGGTCAACTATTTATGCCAGCAAACAAGTCGGTTGAGTACTCAGCCAACTTATTAAACCAGCTAACTAGTCGGCTGACTCATAGGCCAAGTTAAGTCCCCTAGCTAACTCGTTAACCAATAAGTTAAGTCATCATATTATCTCATTTTCCAACTAGTTAAAACAGTTAGCTAACTTGTTAACCAACTTGTTAAGTCAGCTAGCTATCTCGTTATCCAACTAGTTAAGTGAGTTAGAGAAGTCAGCTAGATAACCAGTTAGCCAGCTAAGTCTGCTGGCCAAATCTCTTGTTAGCTATTTTAGTCAGCTACTTAAGTCTGCTTCATGACTAGTTAACTAATTAATTAAGTCAGCTAATTATTCAGCTAATTAAGTAGTTAGCTAACAATTAAATTCACATAAAGTTAGCTAGCTAAGTAGTTAACTCTGCCAGTTAAGTCAGGTAGTTAAGTCAGTTTTCTAATTACGTCAGGTTGTTAAGACAGCTAGCTAGGTAGTTAACTTACCAGTTAAGTTAGC
>NW_007172071.1:0-994 GCF_000164805.1 Carlito syrichta | reverse complement strand
GCAATTCACTGGAACACTCATGACAGTGGATTGAGAGTCACTGGGAAACCCAACATGGAGGTCAGACAATGGAATATACATTACAGATGAGAACCAGTCAATGAGGGAAAAGTTACAGAGAAGAACCATTCATTGAAGCACTGATCACAGAAGACAGCCAGTCACTGGGGAATCTATCACAGTGGAAGGCAAGTCACTGTGGCATCCATCAAGAAGATTGTTAGCCAATGGGGACACATTATAAAGGAGGGTCACTTACTTTGGCACTCATCACAGAGGAATATTTCTCACTGGGAAACCCATAAGAACACAGAGTGAATAACTGGGGCAATCATCACAGAGGAGAGCCTGTCACTGGGGCACACATCACAGGGAGAGTTAGTCACTGAGGCACCATTCACAGAGGAGTCCAGTCACTGGGGCAACCATTAGGAGGGCACGGTCACTGGGGCTTCTATCACAGAGGAGGACCACTAATCGGGACAGTCCTCACAGAGGAGTTTCAGTCACTGGAGCACCCATCTTATAAAGAGCCAATCACTGAAGAACTGATAACATAAGAGCATCAGTCACCAGAATATCCATCAGAGAGGAGACCTGGTAACCTGGACACCGATCACAGAGGAGGGCTAGCATTTGTGACATTCATCATACAGGAAGTCCAGTCACTGAGCACCAATAACAGATGTAGGGTAATCACTGAGGCACCCATCATAGAGGAGGATCAGTCTACTGGGCACCCATCAGAGATGGGACTAGAGGCTGAGGCACCCATCAAGGGGAGTATCAGTAACTGGGTCACCCATTATGGAGGAAAGTCAATCACTGGGGCACCCATCACAGAGAAGAGCCAGGTAGTGGGCACCAATCACAAAGGAGAGTGAATCACTGGGGCACATATTTAGGAGGAGAGCCAGCCACTGGGGCAACCATCACATAGGTGGGTTATTCACTGGGGTGCCCATTATGGAGAAGTCCCATCACAGAAGAGGGC
>NW_007172070.1:0-454 GCF_000164805.1 Carlito syrichta | reverse complement strand
CCTAGTTTGCACTCCCACCAACAGTATAGAAGTGTTCCCTTTTGGCAGACCCTCTCCAGCAGCTGTCATTTTTTGAGTTATTGATAATTGCCATTCTGACTGGAGTTAGGTGGTATCTCAGTGTGGTTTTGATTTGCATCTCCCTGATGATTAGTGAGGTTGAACATTTTTTCCTGTGTCTGTTGGCTGCTCGGATGTCTTCCTTTGAGAAGTGTCTGTTCATATCTTTTGCCCATTTTATAATGGGGTTGTTTGTTTTTTTCTTTTCAGCATATTTGAGTTCCTTGTAGATCCAAAATGTTAAGCCTTTGTCAGACCTGGAGCTGGCAAATACTTTTTCCCAGTCTGTAGGCTGTCTCCCTGCTCTCTTGATGGTTTCTTTGGCTTTGCAGAAGCTTGGCAGTTTAATGAGGTCCCACTTGTCTATCTTATCTCTTATGGCCTGTGGGTTTTG
>NW_007172069.1:0-919 GCF_000164805.1 Carlito syrichta | reverse complement strand
TCAGTGAGTAAACTGCTGATACACTGACGTGATTTTTTTATTCCCTCCTACTTGATGTCAGTCATTCACAGTCATGTCAGTTTTGATGAATATTTCTTCTAGAAGCATTTTAAATCCTTACTGGCATCTGAAATGGAGAATTACAAGAGGGAATAGAGAATATATAATTTTGTCCTTCTTTATGGCTGTGTAATATTTGATCGCTAATATGTACCCCATTTTTTAAATCCCCCTACTGGGAATATGCCCAGAGGAACTCAAATCGCTCTATGAAAAAGATACCTGCACACGTATGTTTATTGCAGCATTGTTCACAATAGCAAAAACATGGAATCAACTGTGCTGCCCGTCGAAAAAGGGCTGGATTTAATAAATTTTATAAAAATGAGATGCTATGTGAATGGAGGCTGGTGCTTGTTGGGATTATGCCGCTAGGCAGATGAAGACTGTGTCATCCTTCTCTGACTATCGCATCCCAGTTGTCGCTTTTATCATTTGGGATACTATAAAATAAATAATATGATAAAAATATCTACCTGATGAAACAGGAAGAGACAGAGATAAGATGTCAGAATAAATGGCTTCCCGGTCATCTGGGCCCTACATGTGCTCATCATTTCTGAATATTGTGCATTGCATTTCATAGCACAGGTCTGGGAAGAAATATTTTATATGGTTTTTATTTAAACAATCTCAACTCAATTGGAAAGATGAATCTCCCATGTGGTAATCTGAAAATGTATGGCAAGAAATGTTCACACTCATTCATTTGACTTGAAGTTCGCTTCATATGCTACTGGAGTTATGGAGTTTGTTTTGTAAGATGAAACCTCAAGATGCCCTTTTCTTTAGGAATCCCATTTGAGAGTTGTTACTGATTAAAACTACCCCTAATGCTGCAATATTTGGATGATTCTGA
>NW_007172068.1:0-4113 GCF_000164805.1 Carlito syrichta | reverse complement strand
CTTGTAAAAAGTGTCCCAGTGACTGATCCTCCACTATGATTGGTGCCCCTATTATGAGATTTCCTCTGTGGTTGCTGGTTTAGTGACTAAGTATCCTACATAACGGGTGCTTCAGTGACAGACCCTCCTCCATTATGGTTACCCCCAAGTCTGTGCTTTCTCTTGCTGACGTGTGCCCCAGTTTCTGAGATTCCCCTATAAAGGCTACACAAGTGATTGACCCCTTTCTATAAAGAGTGTGCCAGTGACAATTCTTCACTGACGGTCCATTGTAGGCGGTCCATTGACTGAATATCCTACACGATTGTTACCCCAGTGACTGGCCCTACTACAAGTTGGGTGACACATTGAATAGCCCTTCTATGTGATGGGATGCACAGTGACTGAATTTCCTCTGTGATGGATGTCCCAGTGACTGGTTCTCCTCTCTGATAAATACCCCAGTGATTGAACCTCACCTATAATTGGTGCAACATTGAACATCCCACCTCTGTGTGGAGTACCTCATGACTGGATTGCTCTGGTGATGAGTGCTCCAGTGACTGGTCCTCCTATATTATGGGTGATCCAATGTTGGCCCCTCGTCTGTGTTGGATACCCATGATTGACTTTCCTTTGTGATTCCTGACCCAGTGACTGATCCTTTTCTGTGATGGCTGTCCAAGTCACTGACTTCTTTTTAATGGGTACTCAGTGACTGAAACTCCTTTGTAATGGGTTTTTCAATCACTAGACCACCTCTGTGATGTATGTATGCCACAGTTACACCTCCTCTGTGTAAAATGCCTCAGTGACTAATCCTCTGTGATCATTGCTCTAGTGACTGGGTCTTCTAGTGACTGGGTCTTCTACCTAATGGGTGCTTCAGTGAAAATCTCACTTCCATTACGAGTGTCCAAATTACTTGGCCTACTCAGAGATTTGTGCCCCAGTGACTGGACCTCATTCATAGTGGGTTCCCTAGTTACTTTCTGTCCTCTTTGATAGGTGGCCAAGTAACTGGCCCCCTCCATATTGAGTGCCCCAGTGACAAGCCCTCCTTTGTGATGGCTGTCTCAATGACTGGCACTCCTCTGTGTTGTGCACCTCAGTGAGTCTGCCTCTGTTGTGATGGTTGTCCCACTGATTGACCTTCCTCCAAAAAATGTTTCCCAGTGAC
Organism: Carlito syrichta; assembly: GCF_000164805.1. Classification (NCBI taxonomy): domain Eukaryota; kingdom Metazoa; phylum Chordata; class Mammalia; order Primates; family Tarsiidae; genus Carlito; species Carlito syrichta. The sequence goes on along the minus strand of NW_007172068.1, from coordinate 2,954 downwards.
CAGTCTTTGTCTTTTATTAATTAAATAATGTGAAACCATCTTTTGTGTGGTGGTCTCAGTGATAAGCCCTCCTCTGTGAATGGTGCCACTATAAGTGGCCCTCCTCTGTTGTGGCTGCCTGAGTGCATGACATCTCATTGACTGACCCTCCTCTGTGATCAGTGCCCCAGTGACTTGTCCTCATTGTGATGTGTACCCCCAGTGACTGACCCTTCACTGTTATGGGTGTTCCAGCGATTGGTCCCCTCTGTGATAGAGGCCCCAGTGACTTGCTCTCTTCTGTGATAGGTGTCTCATTGACTGCCTCTCCTTTGGAATAGGTACCCTAATGATTGAGCCTCCTATATAATGTGTACTCCAGTGACTGGTCTCTTCTGCAATTGGTGTTCCAGTCACTGGGTGTTCCCCACAATTGGTATACCAATGACTAACAATCCTTTATGATAGGTGCCCCTATGACTGGCTCACTTCTGTTATGGGTGTTTCAGTGACAGGCTCTTCTCTGTGACAAATACTCCAGTGACTAAGTCTCTTCTATAATTTGTGCCCCATTGATTCGTATCCTCTGTGGTGGGTGACCCTTTGATTGATCCTCATCTGTGGAAGATATCCCAGTGAATAATTTTCCTCTGTGATGGCTGTTCCAATATCTGGCTTTCCTTTGTGATAACTGGCTCAATGACTAGGTCCCCTACATAATAGGCAACTCAGTGAATAACTCTCTTCCATTATGGGTGCACCAGTGATTGGATCTTTTACATGATTGATTCACCAGTGTTTGGTCTTCCACCATAATATATGCCCTAGTGACTAGATTTATTCTGTGGTGGGTGCCCCAGTAACTGGTTCTTCTCCATAATGGGTACCAGGGTGACTAGACCTCATCCATTTTGGGTGTCCCAGTGACTGTGCACCCTTTGTTGTGGATGTCAAAGTGACTTGTTCTCCTCAATCATGGGTGCCCTAGTGCATGGTCCTCCTTTGTGATGGATGCCCCATTCACTTGCCCTTTTCTGCAATGGGTATCCTAGTAACTGGGCCTCCACCAAAATTGGTTCTTCCAGTAACTGGTCCTCCTCTTGATGCATGACTCAGTTTCTGGACTTCCCCCCAATGAGTGCCCCAGTGACTGACGCTCCCCTCTGAAGAGTGTCCCTGTTATTGGACCTCCGCCTTAAGAGATACTCCATTGACTGGGCCTTCGTGATTGGTGCCCCAGTGACTGGTCTTCCTCCAAATTGAGTGCCACAGTGACTAGCCCTCCTCTATAATGGTTGGTCCTGTAACAGGGCCTCCTATAAAAATTGGTGTTCCAGTTATTATATCTCCTTCATTAGGAGAGCCCCAGTAACTGGACTTCTCTATGATTGGTTTACCCATTACTAGCTGTCTTCTATGTTGGTTATCCAGTGACTAACTCTCCACTGTGATGGGTGGCCAACTTGGTGGACTTCCTTCATATTGGGTGCCCTAGTGACTGGCCCTTATTTTTGATAAACGTCCTAGTGACTAAGCATATTACTTACTGGGAGCTGTAGTGATTGTGCATCTTCTGTGATTGCTGCCACAATTAAGTTTTTCCTCGATGGTTTGTTTTTTCATGACTGGCCAAATCCATTTTGGGTGACGAAGTGACTGGGACTCTTCTGTGACTGGTGCCCCAATGATTGGCTATTCTCTGTGATGGGTATCCCAGTGGCTGGCTCTCATCTGGAATTGAAGCCCAGTGATGGAGCCTTCTCTCTAATGGGTGCCACAGTCACTAGCTCTCATCTTCTGAGGGATGCACCTGTGACTGGTTTTCTTCTACAGTGGATATCCCAATGACTGCCCCTTCTCTGTTTTGGGTGCCCAGTGAATGGCCTTCCTCTTTTTTGAGTGTCCCAGTTACAAGCCTCCTTCTGTGATAGCTGTCCCAATGACCAGTCCTCCTCTGTATTGGGGACTATAATGACTAGCCCTACTCTGTGTTTGCTGGCTCATTGACAGGCCTATTTTCAGGGCCTCCTCAATAATGCATGGCCCAGTGACTAGCTGTACTTTGTGAAGAGTGTCCTTTTGACTGGACTTTGTATCTGCTGGGTGCACAAGTGATGGGCCGTCTTCTGTATTGGAAGTCCAAATTAATGGACCATCTCCATGATGGGTGCCCCAGTGACTGGACTTGCTCTGAATAGTGTGCCCTGTTTACTAGTCCTCCTCTGTCATGGTTGTTCCAGTAAATGGGCTTGCTCCAATATTGGTTTCCCTGTGACTAATGTTTCTCTCTGTTGACTGCTCCAGTGACAGACTATCCTAGTAATGGGTGTCACAGTGACTAGCTCTTCTCTCTGAAAAATTCTCCATTGACTTGGGCTCCTCTATAATGGGTGCCCCAGTAGCTGGCCTTCCTATGTGATGGGTACTCCTGTGACTGGCCCTCCTTTGTGATGTGTGCCCTATGACTGGCCTTTGTCAGTGACAGGCTCTCATTTGCTGTGGGTGCCATAGAGACTAGCTCTCCTCTTTGATGGATGCCCAAGTGTCTGGCTAGAACTGGGGTACCCGTCACAGGGGATGATCAGTCATTGAAGCACCAATCACAGAGGAGTCCCAGTCACTGTGCCACCCAAAATGAGGGGGGTCCAGTCACTGAGAAAGTCATCATAGAGGATGACAAGTCACTGGGGCAACTATCACATATGAAGGCCATTCACTGGGTTACCAAACAGAAGAGCCCCTGTTAAGGGAGTACTTATTATGCAGTAAGCACAATCACTGGGATACACCCATCACACAAAAGACCTTGTCACTTGAGCACCCATTGTAGTGGAGGCCCCCAAACAGAGACACACATCACAGCACAGTGCTATCCACTTGGGCACCCATTTTGAAGGAGATACAGTTACTGGGACACACATCATAGAAAACAGCAAGTTACAGTGGCACACAACAAAGAGGATTGCCCGTCATTG
>NW_007172067.1:0-978 GCF_000164805.1 Carlito syrichta | reverse complement strand
GGCAACATGAGTCAAAGGTTTCTGGAGACATAATGTCCGAGATTCCTGTTTCGTTCTCAGAAGAACGACTAGATGTTTCCCGTTCCCTCGAAGTCCAGACACGTGGCTCCCAATAGAAAGTCTCCAGAATGCTCCTATGGTATTGTAAACCAAGACCCTGGTACCCTCCAAAAAATACCTCCAAAACTTGGTGCAACTTCTTAACCCAAGTTCCTAATTCCGAATAGCTGAGCAAGCAGAATTTTCTGGAGAACAAGGTAACCCTGACCTCAGGGCTTACATTCAAAAAACCGAAATGATTTCTGGTGTCCTGGAATTTTGTCCTTAGAGGATCCAGGATCTAAATGGACTTTTAATGCCATATTTTCATTTAAACTATCGAGACGACCAGAATGTTGTGGGACTTTTGGAATGACTGAATACTAATATGCACATAGGAAATAGCTTTGGAAAATATGGGGATGTCGAAGTACGAGTCTTGTAAACCTTACCAAGAAGCCTTGGACATTTTTGGAATTGAGGACTCGTGTAACCCAGATGCATCATTCTTCCTTAGCAAGAGCCCTTGTAGTTTCCTGTATAGGAGGTATTGCATTCCCCAGATTCTTGCTTCGAAATCCTGATTCTTGATGAGCCGTTTGCAAGGCGACAGGTAAATTTTTGGCATTTAGGACTTGTTTAAACCAGAATATTTATCCTTTCCTAGGAACACGCTGTGTAGTTTCCTGTGTATTAAGACTCCCAATACCGAGATCCTGTTTTGAAACCCTGATTCTTATTTAGCCCGTAGAAAGATGCCCTGGAGCTTTTTAGGATCGAGGACATGTGTAATCCTGATTCCTTGTTCGTTCTTAGCAAGAGGCTGTGAAGTTTTCCATATATGAGGACTCCCGTTGCCCTGTTTCGTGCTTTAAATCCCTGATACATTTTTCTCCGGTAGTAAGACACCCTGTGGGTTTTTGGGATTTGAAGATTCGT
>NW_007172066.1:0-1031 GCF_000164805.1 Carlito syrichta | reverse complement strand
CCCTCCCACTGTGGGAGATTTTCAGTCCTCTCAATAAATCCTGCTTTAAAAAAAAAAAATCAACTCTTAGTGCTTCAATTAAATGAATGATACTTGTTTATTTTCCATCTATACTGATTGAGTTCTGACATTGACTGTAGATAATATTGTCACTTACCAGAATTTAAACTTACATCATATGTGTACATCACATTTTTCTGAATGATAGGAGGGTACAACAATAGAGAGAATATGCAAAGTTGTTCCATAGAATAAAAGTAATGAACTTCAAATCTGAATAAAGTGATATTAAAGTAATATAAATTTTTTGACTCGTCAATCTTTTCAGAGTATATAAAGATATTTTTCCAACTTGCACTTGTTGGTTTTAGCTTCTTTTTGCATTTCCCACTTTAAATCCATTTTACTTCCCCATGTCATGCTCTGTTGACTTCAAGCTCCAGCAACTGTCATGAGGACAACAGTTTTAAGCAACTACTTAGCCAGCAAATCCTAGAATTTGGTAATCAACTGCAAATATTTGCATTCATTTTGATATAAGAAGTAATGATATTTGGACACCATTATTCTATCCCATCAACAATTATGTTAGGAGTCTGATAAACAGTGTATTATGACTCATCTATTGGGACCAATACAACTAATATAATTGTTCTTACACTCACTTTTCTAAACTGTAAAATATAGCCTTTATTTTCTTTCCTGCCTTTATTGTAGCATTGCTGTGAGGATTCAGAAAAATTATGTATCTGAAAACACTTAAATTGTAAAGCACAAAGAAAATATAATAGTACTGTTGGTGGATTTGATGGTTACACATGTCTCTCCTCTTGGGATTTTGGATAATATCTGTTGTCATTAATGAAACTGAGAACTAAGTAGCTTTCTTTTCTTTTCTTTTCTTTTCTTTTCTTTTCTTTTCTTTTCTTTTCTTTTCTTTTTTTTTGAGTTGGAGTCTCACTCTGTCACCCAGACTGGAGTGCAGTGGCCGCTCCCGGCCACGGCAGCCTCACCTGCTGGGCTCCGGAGAT
>NW_007172065.1:0-1133 GCF_000164805.1 Carlito syrichta | reverse complement strand
AATACTTTATATTTTATTGAGATAATGTCTATGTTGTCTTTATTCGATTTTTGAGTACTTAGGAAAACTGAGTTTTAAAAGGGTTAAGGTTTTCACGTTCATATAGCTTTCTATATTGCCTTTGATATCTTTTGATTATCACTCTTGGTTAAATAAATAGCTATTATTTTACAATGGCCTGTGAGTCTGTTTTCGCCAAATGTTTTGAGCCTTTTAACATCTTTAACAAATGTCCTCAAAATCAAATCCTAAACTAAGTCTCTGACTTAAACTTTATGCTAGGGTTTATCAAAGTTATAAAAATTAATCATCACAAAGTTATAAAATTTTGTTTACAATTTCCAATTAGGGCATAAATGTCAGTATTACCACCGCCAGCTCCTTTGAAATAGTCCTTATCAAGCGCTATTAACTAATCCTTGTTCCATTAAGTTACAGGGTTTTGGGTCCTGGATACACATATCTTAGTCACTAAACTCAGGTTAACCAAAGCTTGTTTTCAGACCCAGGAGAAGGTGGCAATTAAAATGAACTACTTTCATGAGACACAAGGAACAGACCTGTATGCAAAGACATTAAGACTCATTTAAAAATTTTGTGTTTCTCTTGATCCTTGATGCTAAATAATTTGAACATTTACCTACCCATGAATTTCCTTTTTTTGTCATTGTCAAAGCTAAATAGAGCTTGTGACCTTTTTGTTTGAAATGTTGCTAATTCTTTGTGTTTTGTTTCCCAGAAGAGAAATTTTTTTATCTTTTGAACTATTTATAGCTCACAAAATTTGGTAAAATAACGAAAATCGCTTTTCTCTCTATCTAATGTCTCCAGAATTTGAAAATTTTTCAGTCCCAACAGGCCAATCTGTTTTGAATTGCCAACATACTGCTGCTGAAGCTATACAATGTCAAGCACCTTCCCTCTATGCCCCAGGGCTATTGCAGAGGAAGTGGGCACATAGTTGTAAGGCTTTGAGAAATACAATTAGTTCAGACCTCCATCAAAGATGGGTACACACATAACTAAACAGCTGATTGTTCAACACATAGAACTTACAAATAAGTCAGTTTTTAAAACTTTCTGTCTTTGGTTTTGACTCGTATTATTTAAAGGCTTTTAAGAGCTGATGAATG
>NW_007172064.1:0-608 GCF_000164805.1 Carlito syrichta | reverse complement strand
ATCTACCACATGTTCGCTGGCTTGTTTCTTTCTTCTTCTTCAGGATGAGCATCTTTTGTAGATCAGAGAACTCTTGCTAACTTCCTTCTCTCTCTATTCCTTCATCTTCCTACCAGCTGCACTCACCATCCTCCTTCTGGGCAGTTCCTCCCTGTCAGTCTGAGGGCTGAGTCTCCTCTTGTCTCTCTGTTTTCCTCTTCCAGGAAGTGGGGAGTCTGGCCAGCCTGGCTGTTTAATCTCTCTAGACAGAAGTCCCTGCTCTGCCAAGTCCTTTGAAGTACTTGATTTCCTCTTCCTGTACAAAGGAAATTGAGGCAAAGACTTCAGCAGGTGCTCAGGTGCTGGTGGGATCAGTCAGCAGTTCAGGGAGGGCATGAGCTCCATGGAGGGCAAGGAGGTTGTGGAAGGGCTCCTGAGCAGCATCCTGCAGGGGAAGCCCTGGGCTAGGAGAGGAAACTGGGCTTTAGATCTGGTTCTTTCCTGTGTGCCCCAGGACAAGACTACCTCCTAGGGTGTTCTCTTCTCTGTAAAAGCAGGGACTTGAGAAGCTGAATTCCAAGGCTGCTCCCTTCTGAGACATTCTGGGATTTGGTGATTTCACCAAGACA
>NW_007172063.1:0-742 GCF_000164805.1 Carlito syrichta | reverse complement strand
CAGCAAGTAAAAAGTAAAACAAGCTAAAATGTCGACAACTTTTCATGAGTCATCAGAGGCGAGGTCATGTTCCCAGAATTAAAGAAACCCATGGGTGAAAATACAGAGAATCAAGGCTGTCCTGAGAAGAAACCAATGAGCACAAACATCCATGAAAACCAGTGCCAAGGAGAGAAAGCCTGAATGACAAGTGACAAACTGCTGGAAGCGCAGCATGCACAAATCTGAAAAGAAAAACTCTGGAAGCGGACTTCTGAAAGGAAAGTGATGCGTGGCACATGCGCAGTGACACCGAGGCGGTTGCAGAAAAGGGGCCAGAGGCCCGCCGTGCTGGCTTCCAAAGGCGGCGGTTGCAGCGAGAGGCTCACGGAGGGCGGTGTAGCCGGGGCCACGGAGAAGATGACGAGGTGCCGGTGAACCCTGAGTCTGACTCCGGAGACGAGGAGGAGGAGGTATGAGTCGGGCGGGGGAGGGACACGGTTCTGGTCCCTTGGCTTTCCTTGGCTGCTTACCTTCTCGGGATGCTTCAGGCCCCTGTCTCCAGATCCTCACCATCTCCCTGCCTGACCAGGAGCTTTCCTGACTAGTGTTTCACCGGAACCCTGATATACTCCTCAATTTGCTCACCACCAGCTTTTTCCCACCTCTGTGCCCTTGCCCGTGCCATTATCCGTTGCCTTGCTGAAGTCTGTACTCATCCAATGAATTGATGTTTAATTCAGACCCGAAGAAAGAGAGATCC
>NW_007172062.1:0-763 GCF_000164805.1 Carlito syrichta | reverse complement strand
GATGCCTGCCGTGCTTACATTAAGGTCACAGGTGCACAATTTCAAAACAAATCGTTCAAAGTGTTTTCCATAATGTTCAATGAATCATTCATATTATACTCTTTGCTCTATACCCTGATTAATACAAAAAACTTTTCTAAGTTAACTCTAGGTTCAATTCAAGTTCACTGACTCCCAATATTTTTAACAATTAATATTATCAACTTAACACTATACTATAATCTATAAGTTTAGTTAAATGACTTAACTGTCAGTTATACTATTATCCTATTACGATTTAACGTAATGCCTTATAACTCAGTTAAAACTTATTCTTAAACTACCAAACTTTACTATAATTCATATGTTTCATATGTCTAAACTTTAATTTTCATATGATCTAGTTATTGGACTTTAATACTATGCTATATCCTATTAAGCTAATACCTTATCGTTAATTCTTTTATAAATCTTATAGTAACTATTACACTTGAATAATGTAGCAAAAGGAAACAAAACAGCAAGCATAAATTTATGCAACTATGAGTATATATGTATATATTTTATCCTAACAAGTCTACTCTAAAAATCAAATAGTAGCTGTCACACTCTTGAACAAGGAAATGCAGGGCTTCCAAGATGGTGGCCATGGGCTGAAGCAGACAGAGTTTTCGGTAATTAACGAAACAAAAGAAAACGTTCTACCTGGCTAGGGGCAGGCAACAAACTATCATGGTAATTTAGTTTCTAATCTTACCCTAGGGGAACAGCTTTCGGGAACAGA
>NW_007172061.1:0-2859 GCF_000164805.1 Carlito syrichta | reverse complement strand
AAAAGGCTGGGTGCAGTGGCAAATCAACACACACACAAATACACACACATACACACACACCCAAACACACACATTTTGCTATCAGAGTAAGGAAATGCTATGGTTTGGAGGTTTTTTGTTCCATCTAAAATTCATGTTGAAATTTAAACCCCAAGCAACATTGAGAGGTGCAACCTTTGGGAAGTGATTAATTAGGTGCTCTTAGAGGGCTCTTGATAAACCTAGTCTTGACCATCAAGAGTCTACCTCTTTTTTGCCCTTCTGCCTTTTGCTGTGTGAGGACACAGCACTCTTCCCCTTCAGAGGATGCAGTATTCAAAGCATCTGCTTGAAAGCAGAGGCCAGAAAACAAACCTTCCAACACCTTGATCTTGAACTTCCCAGACAACAAAGCTGTGAGAAATGCATTTCTTTTCTTTATAAATTACAGGCTCAAGTTCTGTTATAGTACCATAAGACAGCTAGTTTCGTAAAGCAAGTTAAGAAGTATTTCCTCTTCTGCTGTTTTTCAAATAGGTTTGTATAGGATTTGTACCCAATATTTCTCAAATGTTTGATGGAATTCACCAATGAAGCAATCTGGAAAGTCTGTAGTTTTCTTTGTGGGAAATCTTTAATGTTGAATGCAATTTATTTAATGGATATAAAACTATTCAAATATTATATTTTTACCTGTTAATTTGTATAACTTATACTGTTTAAGAAATGTTTATTTCACATAAATTGCCAAATTTTTGGTATAATGTTGCTTATAATATTCCCTATCTTTCTTTTAATGCTGTAGGATCTCTAGTGATGAATTATTTTTTATTCCCAATATTGGCCATTTGTATCTTTCCTCCCACTCCAATCAGCATGACTAGAGGTTTATCAATTGTATTGATCTTTTCGAAGAATCATCTTGTGGTTTTATTGATTTTCGCTGTTGTCCGGTTTCTACTTAATTACTTTCTGTTCTTTTTTTTTAAGTGAACATTTTAGTGGCATTTATTATTTTCATAATGTTGGGCAACCACTTCTGTCTGAAACATCCATCACCCAAAAAGGAAAACCATTCCAAAAAGGAAACCATCTTTCCCAAAAAGGAAAACCTACACTCATTAAGCAGTGACTCTTCATTCCCTCCCCCTGGCAACCACAAATCTATTTTCTGTCTCTATGGATTTCCCTTTTCTGGATATTCATATAAATGCAATCAGAATATGTGGCCTTTTTTGTCTGGCTTCTTTGACTAAGCCTGTTTTCCAGGTTCACCCATGTTGCAGCATAGTTCAGTATTTCATGGTGGAATAATATTTCATTATACGTATATATCACTATTTGCTCATTCATTAAACCATTGATGGCTATTTGAGTTATCTCCACCTTTTGGCTATTGTGACTAGTGCAGCTCTGAACATGTCTGTATGTGGATTTGAGTACCTGTTTCCAATTCTTTTGGATATGCACCTAGGAGTAGACTTGCTGGGTCATATGGCAATTCTATGTTTAACTTTTTGAGGAACTGCCAAGACATTTTCCACAGCATCTGAATGAATCAGTTTACATTCCCACTAGCAATGCTTGAAGGGTTCAAGTTCTCCACAACTTTGACTACACTTGCTATTTTGTTTTTTAGTACTTGAATATTTTTGAAATCACTGTCTGCTTTCTGTTTTTATCTTTATTATTTCCTTTCTTCTTTTAGTTTCATTTGTTCTACGGTGTACGATGTGCATTGTCTTAAAATGGAAGCTTAAAGTCATGTGTTTTTCTTTATTCTGATAATATTCTTTGTTCTGTGTCTACTATAATATTAATACAGCCACTTTTTCTTTTGATTATGCTTTTTCTGGGGACTTTTTATTCTATTACTTTTAACTGAGGTTTCAAACTCTAAAGCAGGTTTCTTGGCATAACACAGTGTTGAGTCTTGTTTTTTTTAAAAGTTTAGTCTGATCATCTTTGACTTTTATTTAGAGACTTAAGGCCATTTAGACATCATGAATTATTGATATTGTTGGGTTTGAATCTATGATCCTTGCTACATGTTGTTTATGTCTACATAAATCTTTTTCTCTCCATTTTTGAGGGATATTTTTGCTTACTATAAAATTCTAGGTTAATGGGTCTTTTCACTCCTTTTTTTAGAACTTTTAATCCATTGTCTCATTATGTGCTGGCTTGTACTATTTCTGCCAAGAAGTCTGATGTCTTTCTTAACTCAGTTCCCACTTATATGATGTACAGTTCTCTCTTTCTCTGGCTGTTTTTAGGATCTTATCACTGGTTTTCAGAAATTTGGTTAAAATATGCCTTGATAGATTTTTTTTATGCTTGTATGATTATTTGTATGCTAATTTTATAATTTTGTGGTTTTGAATAAAATTTGGGAATTTTGATATGTTTTATACCCTTTTGTTTCTTTGTGGATTTCATCATATATATATTTAGAGTACTTGCAATTGTTCCAAAGATTGCTGCGTCTCTATTCACTTACTTTTCTCTTTTCTTTTACTTTCTCTTCATCCATTTGAACCATTTCTATTGCTACATTTGGCTGATCTTTATATACATTGTTTTGCTCTTCAGTTTTACTGAACTTTCATCCTACAATGTCTCATCTTCTGTTATGTCCATCCTGTGTTTTCACTTTATATATACTGAATTTTTTTTACCTCTGGAAGTTTCATGACCTTCTCTTGAAAATATAATTTCTCTCCTCAATAGCTTCATGTCTTGTTTGTTTGTTTACAATCCTTGCGCATATGTGCTATAGCAATTTTAACGAATACTTTAAACTACCATATGTTAATTCTTTGTCATTTTTAAGTTTGTTTCTACTGACTTACTTTTTCTGATCATGAATTACATTTTCCT
>NW_007172060.1:0-744 GCF_000164805.1 Carlito syrichta | reverse complement strand
GTCTTCTTTTGAGAAGTGTTTATTCATGTCTTTTGCCCACGTTTTAATGGGGCTATTTTTTCCCCCCTTCAGTACGTTTGAGTTCCTTCTAGATCCTGGAAGTTAGGCCTTTGTCAGATATAGAGTTGGCAAATATGTTTTTCCCATTCTGTGGCCTGTCGTCCCACTCTCTTGGTGGTTTCTTTTGCTTTGCAGTAGGTTTTCAGTTTGATGAGGTCCCCTTTGTCAAGCTTATCCCTTATGACATGGGCTTTTGGGGTTTTGATCAGGAATTGGTTGCCTATTTCAATTTCTGTAAGGTGGTTTCCTATGTTTTCTATAATTCTTTTTTTTTAAAGCAGAATTTATTGAGAGAACAGAAAAGCTTCCACAGTGAGAGGAGACCCGAAGGGGTTGCCCTTCTATGATTCTTAATGTTTAAGGTTTTATGTTTAGGTCTTTGTTCCACTTGGAGTCAATTTTTGTGTATGGTGATAGGTAGGGGTCCTATTTCATTCTTCTGCACGTGGTCAGTCAGTTTTTCCAGCACCATTAATGAATAGGTTCTTCTCTCCCCAGTGGTTGTTGTTGGAGGTTTTGTCAAAGATGAGCTGGTTGAGAAATTGAGGTTTTGCTTCTGGAATCTCTTTCCTGTTCCATTGGTTTATATGCCTGTTCTTGTACTAATAGCAGATTGTTTTGATTATTGTAGCCTTATAATAAAGTTTAAAGTCTCGAAGTGTGATACCTCCTGCTTTGTTTTTG
>NW_007172059.1:0-433 GCF_000164805.1 Carlito syrichta | reverse complement strand
GTGTAATTACCTGTATGCTCTAAGGTTTTTTTGTTTTTGTTTTCTCTTTTCTGTCTTTGTGTCTATTTTCATTTGTTAGCTGATATGCCTGTCTGTTTTCCCCCTTACTCTTCTCTCACTCCACCTTCCTCTTGACCCCCACCTACATTGTTTTCCTTTTCTCTTACCTCATTTTGTTCCGGGGCCAAACCTAAACCCCCACTGCATGGACAGAATGTAAGGCAGTGGGAAGTGGGTTCCAGGGTGCCCATACACCTGTCAGTGGATACTGAAATCTGCAGATAGATTCTGAATCATAGCTCCCCCCTCAACTAAATCTAAAAACTGCAAAAACCCCAACCCATAGTTCAGCTTCAGAAGTGAACAAAGCCAGAGGATCCACATAAGCAAGAATAAGAGACTGAGCTAAAGAGTAAAAGCAACCCTGCCATCC
>NW_007172058.1:0-745 GCF_000164805.1 Carlito syrichta | reverse complement strand
AGTTGGTCTTCTCATTTGTTGTCTTGCAGGGGTTCTCTGAATCTCTGGTGTTTGAATTTTTGTATTACTGATTAGATAAGGGAAGTTTTCTTGAATGATCTCATGGAAAGTTTGTTCCAATGTGGTCTCTGTTTCTCTTTCTGCCTCAGGGAGTCCAATTATTCTTAGGTTAGGCCTCTTGAGGTAGTCACTCATCTCTTGAAGGTTTTGTTCTGTCTTTTTGAGCTTATTTTCTGTGTTTTTAAGAGTTTGGGTTATTTCTATATTTTGGTCCTTAAGCTCTGAGATTCTTTCTTCTGCTTGGGTAATTCTGCTTTCCATGTTTATCAATTTGTTATTTATTTCATTCACAGTATTCTTTATTACTGTTATCTCAGATATCAGCTCCTTCCTAGTTTCTTCTTGTGTCTCCTCAATTCTTTATAATCTCTCCATTATTGTTTTGATATCTACATTTGCAGTTTGGGACCCTTCATTCTGGGGACTTTTCATTGTTTGCATTCCAAAGTCAGTTTTCTCAGTGTCTGCTCTCCCAGGCATCTGGGAGAGACCCATACTCTTCTTTTGGTTTTTCTTCATTTCTGTAGATTTTTCTCCCTTTCCCTCCCCCTCTTCAATTCTGTTTTTGAGGGAAGGTGGGGTTGCTTTTATTTCTCTTCTGCAATGACCTGTTCTTCCTTATGAGGGTCTTCTGGCTTTGTTCACTTTTCCCTCTGCTTTGCAGTCTGTCTATTCAGCAGTATGC
>NW_007172057.1:0-752 GCF_000164805.1 Carlito syrichta | reverse complement strand
CACCCTATGGGATTCACAGATCCTGGTTAAATCTTCTCAGGCTTCTCCTGGGAGGAAGGAGCTGACCAAGATTAAAACAGAATAATAAGCCATTTCCAGGTTTTTTATTCCTATTATTGTATTGTGCTGTTTTGTAAATAACTGTGATCATCTTTGAAAGCCATAGGTTGGAAATACCTTTTAAAAATCTTTAACTAAGAAAATCATAGCCGGGCTCGGTGGCTCAGCCTGTAATCCCGCGCCTTTGGGAGGTTGAGGTGAGTGAATTGCCTGAGCCCGCGGGTTCGAGACCCGCCTGGGTAGCGAGACCTCATCTCTACAATAAATCAAAAAAATCAGCTGGGCGTGGTGGCGCATGCCTGTAATTCCGGCTACTCGGAAGGCTGAGGTGGAAGGATCGCCGGAGCCCAGCAGGCCGAGGCTGAGGTGGCCGGGAGCGGCCACTGCACTCCAGTCTGGGCGACAGAGTGAGACTCCAACTCAAAAAAAAAAAAAAAAAGAAAATCATATTTGCTAATTGATTGTTTTGTGTGTGTGCAAGTTGAAATAAAATCTGCAATCTCTGGACTGTGGAATGCCTGTGTTTTGTGAAGCATGCTTTTGATTGAAACTCTCAGTTATTCTTCATTTCTTTATTCATTTAGTAATAGAATATTTGATTATCCATTGGATCCAGGACCTCTGGATTTATCAGCTTTCTTCAAGGAAAGATGAGTCCACATACACAGCAAATCACAGGAATGATTCATGCA
>NW_007172056.1:0-673 GCF_000164805.1 Carlito syrichta | reverse complement strand
CAGAGTTGATAGTCACTGCAGAGGTCACACAGCTCACAAAGTCTAACACATCTACTCTGGCTGTTGACAGAAGAAGTTTACCACCTCCTGCTTCCGCACCATGATCAACATGTCTGGTTCTTTCAATAGCGTTTGGATAAATAGCTTGGCCCCTACCCTTAGTGTGCATCAAATTTGTTAATAAATAAAAAATCTGAGAATTAGAGGTGATAGTTGAGAAGTTGTTACTGAGCACACTCAGTGCTTTTTGTTTTTGAGTTGGAGTCTCACTCCGTCGCCCAGTCTGGAGCGCAGTGGCACGCTCATGGCCACTCCAGTGTCGACCCGCTGGGCTTCAGCGATCCTTCCGCTTAAGCCTTCCAAGTAGCTGGAACTTACAGGCGCATGCTACCATGCCTGGTTAATTTTTTATTTTTTTATTGTAGCCGAATGTGCAGCTCAGGCAATCTATTTGCCTCAGCCTCCCAAAGTGCTGGAATGACAGGTTGAGCACTCGGTACTATTTAAGGCTCTGGGACAGATATATTCATTTGTTGAACAAATGTTTACTGATCACCTACTACCATAGGTGTTCAGGCAGATGTCAGGTTGGATATATTCATTTATTCTTTTATTTTTTATTTTTTAGAAAGCAGGATTTATTGAGAGGACAGAAAAGCTCCCACAGTGGGAG
>NW_007172055.1:0-666 GCF_000164805.1 Carlito syrichta | reverse complement strand
GTGTCCAGACACTGAGGAGACCATAGCCCAGGTGCTGGTATATCCTGTGAGTGACTTGCAGTGACTGTCCTGGTTCTCAGATGTCCTGTCCTGGCTGAAGCTGAAGAACCCACCATTGCTAGGTGCCGGGGGGGGATGAGGCTTATCTTTCATGGACCCTCACCTGCTCTGGCTCTGGATGCTGCAGGGGAGAAAAGGTAGTAAGTCTTTTGTTGGGAGCCAGCCTTGGAGGCCCGCCTGATTGACAAAGTCCAGGTGCGCTGAGGACCCCCGGCCGCAAAGCGAGTCTAGGCAGCTGAGGCCCTTCTATCTTCCATCTTTGCTGTTGGTATGGCTGAAGAAATTCTGTGCAGTCGTGGAAGAAGAAAAGGGCATGTTTATGCGAAGTACTCACAGCTAACCTGAGAATGTCATGGTTTATCTTTCCATTTTTCCACTATGCCGTTTGGCCTTTTCTAACATATGCAAGGGTTAAACTCTGAAGCACATCAAGAATGCTTTCTTTTTTTTTTTTTCTTTCTTTGATATATAACTTTTTAAAAAATTAGTTTTATTTTAAAGATGTGAGGTACAATTCAGGATTAGGTATACAAGTGGTTATCATACAGATAAAGGTTGAACCTCCTGTTGGTCCCCACTTTGCCTGGTTTGAGATCAGGTATCCTT
>NW_007172054.1:0-1413 GCF_000164805.1 Carlito syrichta | reverse complement strand
ATGATACAACTACCAAAAACTAGGGGGAGAAGAGGAGAAAAAAATGGTGAGTAGATTAATTTTGCTGATTGACTCATCTGTAGAAGATGGGAATTAAATATTACCTAAAGTTGGTAAATCAAATAAAAGAATTTGAAAGTATAAGAATATTTACCAATAAAAAGATAAATACTAAGGAAGATTCTCCTCTTGACTAATATTAAATGGTATGTGAAAAGGTTAAATGGGAGGGAAAGAATACATTGTTCAAAGGAAAGAAGCAGTAGATATGTCTAAATAAAGGCCAAAGTGCACTATATACATTTATAACTTTTAAGGTAACCCAGAGAGTAAAAATACAAATCTTTCTAAATCTCAAAAGACATATACACAAAAACAAAGCAAAAAAAACCCAAACCACATAAAAGACTTTAAAAAATCAAAATAGTAAAACAGAATATAAAATAAGATTAAACACTCTCATATCAACAAATAGAAATATATTTAACTTATAGATTTAAAGAAAAAATATTCAAGTTACACCACAAAACAAATAAAACCCCTTCTTCTTTAACTAAGAAATAATGTTTCAAAGTAGATGAAAACAAAAACACAGACAAAGGAATATTCAACAAGTGGAAACAAAAGGAAAGTGGAGGGAAGGGAACTTAGTCTTCTTAGCAGGTAAGGTAATGCCAAAAAATCCCCAGTAAACTAGACATGGAATATCTTTCCATAATTCTAAAAGGTGCAGTACTCAATGAATATATTAATTTTATGACTACCTATGCATAAAAACCTGTGCATAAAAACCATGACATCAATATTCATAAAGCAATGACCACAAGAGATAAAAGGCCAAATAGATATACTACCAGGAAGAAACATTCTTTACCTCTCAGTCCATGACAGATTAATTGTATAAAAATAGACGGAATATAGAGGATATAAATAACATAAATAATGTGATGCAACTAATTGGTATTACCTTTTGTGCCCTGAAATTGCTTATGAAATATTGAAAATTGACTACTTATTGAGCTAATTACGTTTTTTAAAATAGTGCAGATTGAATACCATTCTCTAATCACAATGCTATTAAGTTAGATTTAATAATAAAATTAGAAATATTCAAGTTACATCACAAAACAAATACAACCCCTTCTTCTTTACTTAAGAAACAATGTTTCAAAGTAGATGAAACAAAAACACGGACAAAAGTATATCCAACAAGTGGAAACAAAAGGAAAGTGGAGGGAAGGGAACTTAGTCTTCTTAGCAGGTAAGGTAATGCCAATGCTAATTACTAGAGGTAATGCTAATTACTTTTCTAACAGGAAATATAAAATTGAAAAAAAAAACTATTGCAGTCAAAGGGAATAACATAATAAAAATACTTAAAAAAAAAACAAAATGAAAATATCACATATAAAA
>NW_007172053.1:0-3335 GCF_000164805.1 Carlito syrichta | reverse complement strand
TGTAGTGCCACCAATGCTCAATCCTATCATATACGGAGTCAGAACCAAGCAGATCTATGACCGTGTGAAGAAAATATTATTACAAAAATAAAGCATTGAAAAGCACCTAATACATATGAGATGAACCTTTTAAGCAGAGAAACACCATCTCATATTAAGTAAATTTAAATATGTTTTACAGAAATATTTACTTATTTTGGCTTCTTCTTGTATGTTGTGCTCAGAAATTGAAAGCCTACACTTTGTAATCTAATTTATATGACTCATGAGAACTCATTAGAGTTTTTTTGTGATCTTTGATCTCTGATGTTACTAGATTTAAGATTTTTACAGAGCCTGCCTTATTTTTTGTGTACTACCCAACTCTGTCACTCCCGTGAATGTTTCAGGTTTCTCTGTTTTTCTTTATCTCCAAACCTCCCTGTATCACTATCACAAGTCTTACTCTGCAACCACACCATGTCCTCCTTTCTTTTCCTTTATTTTTCTCTAACTTCAGCAATATGTCATTTTCATTCTATCATAAGAATTATATTTATATAATATCATGCTATTTCATCTAAACAATAAAAAGATCCATAGTTGTGCCATGAATTAACTGATTTTGTACATGAAAAGAAAGTGAGAAAATAAATGGGACCACAAATCACTTCCTTAAAACTTTTAAAGATTTTTTAGAAATTTATTTAGTTTTTCTGATGGACCAAGCTATGGTTTCAACATAATTAAAGGAACAATTTATAGTCTAGATGTATTGATTTTCTCTTACAGTTTTATTTGTCCTCTAGCTTATATTTGTATTCATTTTAGTTTATTGTGTTTTTTTCCTTTGTTCTGTCTCATGTTTTTTCCTTTGTTTTGTCTCATGCTTGATATGATTTTCATATCAAGCAAAGCTCAGGTTCAGTTTTAGTTCCACTTTTAACATATGTTTCAATGATTCTTAACTACTTATCTTTTAAATATGTTTGTAATTTCTATTTTACTTTTAAGTAGGCAGGGCTTAATGATATAATATTTCTAGCATTATTAGTATAGTACCCTGCATGTTCTTTATAGAAAATACTAAATAGTTGTTAGCTGTTACTAGTATCATTGCTATTACTTTTATTACAATATTTTCTTTTTATTTTCTCCCCCTTTACGACATTTCTACTATTAGAGATATTTATGGGTTTTTGTTTTTTCATTCACTCTGATATAAAATTCCCTAAACTTGCGACCTGACTAAAGTAAAATTAGTTATACATATTCACACATACATCCACAAACAAAAGATTAATATACAAACATTGTGAATTTCTTTTTTTTTTTTGAGTTAGAGTCTCACTCTGTCGCCCAGACTGGAGTGCAGTGGCCGCTCCCGGCCACCGCAGCCTCGACCTGCTGGGCTCCGGCGATCCTTCCACCTCAGCCTTCCCAGTAGCCGGAATTACAGACATGCGCTACCACGCCCGGCTGATTTTTTTGATTTATTGTAGAGATGAGGTCTCGCTGCCCAGGCGGGTCTCGAACCCACGGGCTCAGGCAATCCACTCACCTCAGCCTCCCAAAGGCGCGGGATTACAGGCTGAGCCACCGAGCCCGGCGTGAATTTCTTGAAGGTCTTATTCAATAAAATTTTTAAATTTGGAAATAATTACTTACAGAATTGACAGTTTTACTCCACAATATTTTATATTTTATCATCTCAGCTCATTTTCTCAGACTATCTATTGCATGTTTCTCTTTCTCATCTTCTGTACCTTCATTCTTTGTATTTTATGAGATGACTCTATGTGTCACATCTCTTTTTCATCAGCCACTTTCAGTCATCAATGCCAGCAGATTTCATTTTATAATTTTATTAGGTATTTTCATTTCTATCTCTGCTGCTAATATCTAAATACTGGGAACTAGCATATGGCATTTTGACATTGACTACATTCTCTATGCCAAATATCTCTCCCAACTTCATTTTACTCATTACACTTAACAAATTTGTGGGGAGTTGTTTTTTGCAGAAACATGCTTATTTGTTGATAAATGACTCTACAATCCAAATATACCTACTATACAAGATATTTCTTTAGTTTCACTTACCAGTAACTACATACTAGTGCCACACCAATTTTCTGACATTTGCGTTTCACTGTCTTTTTAAAACCTGTTGTTCAAATATGTTTGTAATAAGCAAACATGGTGGTCCACACAACAAATTTTATATATTTGCACATTGTAGACCAGTTTTTATCACACTCTTAAAAGTAGAGTTATATTCACTTTTCTTTGTTTTCTGTATACTTATGCTTAGTTACCTTACTTATAGTTTAATATTATAACATGGGTTAAATGCCTATCATCCTCTTTCCCCCTAGAACACAGGGAAATTGATATTTATTTATTCATTCAGTGACTCTCAGTGTGACTCATACAGCTACTGAATAAATGCCTATTGAATGAGTCAATCTAAGAAAGAATCAGAAAAAGATATGTTTAATATTAGTCATAGTATACCAAAAGAAATGTGATACTAAATGTATGTATTAGTATAAATTACACTTGGGGAAAAAGTTTTGTACACAAAAAAGCTACAGAGAATAGGATATTATTTTACATTATAGTGCATTGAAAAGATGTGAGTAAATGACTTGATTTTAAAAGCAGTGAGTGAGTGAGTAGATCACATCTTTCCAACCCAATGATTTATTCAAGCAAAATGGAATGTAAATTGACAGATTATTTGTGACAAGTGACTTTAACATTATAGAATAAATGTCTTAAATATGTTTATTGTAATCATTCTGGTTAAGATGCCCAGGTTGCAAATAAAAAACCCACATGGTTTAAATTTACTTCAACTATAATGAAATATATCATTTCACATAGCAGTAAGACTGGTGTAGGGCAGGATTCAAAATTGGCTGTTTTAGTGGCCCACAATGAAGTAAATGTTTTCATTTCTTTCCAGCCTTTTAGGTGTTAAAAAAAAATCCCTCAATAGAGACATAGATGTTTTTCTTCCATGACTGATTATTCAGAATTAAAATTTATAACAATTTCTAAACATGCCACTGATTAAGAGTTGGTATCTACCATTACTGGCTTATACTAATCATCCTAGGTATAATAAATATTCAGTATTTAACATAATATCCAATGTATTAAGAGATTTAATTTTTACTGATTTCTTCTTGTTTAATTACGTAAGGTAAATAATTTATTTACTAAATTTATAATTATAAAAATATACTTAGCGAGAGGCATCTTGTTTGATGCTGAATGTACAAATGCAACAAGAAATAATAGCCACTTTTATAAACAAAATCTTACAGTACAAATTTATAGATATTGGC
>NW_007172052.1:0-1190 GCF_000164805.1 Carlito syrichta | reverse complement strand
TTTATCATTTTGTAGTGTCCTTTTGCATCTTTTAAAATTTTTGATATTGCTAGGCAGAATAATAGGGAAGAGGTAAGACCGTGGGCAATTATAAGAACTGTGGCTCTGATGAAACTACAAGAGGTTTGAATAAAGATTGCAACAATAACAAGTGCTATGTGGCTAAATGAGGAGTAGGCAATGAGCGATTTTAGATCTGTCTGGCGTAAGCAGATAGTTTAAAAGTTTTTATGTCTGATATTAAGAGTGCAACTCCTGCTTTCTTTTGTGATCCATTTGCCTGGAAACTCATTTTCCAACCTTTAACTTTGATTCTGTGTACATCCCTTGTAGTGAGATGAGTCTCCTGGATGCAGCAAATAATTGGGTCACAGTTTCTTATCCAGTTTGCCATTCTGTGTTTTTCAGTGGTGCATTTAGTCCAGTCACATTCAGGCTGATTTTTGAAATGTGATTGTTTCTCATTGTCATGAAGCTGTTATAAAGTTTTTTCTTTGTTAGCATGTTTTCTTTTGGCTTTGGGGTTAATGTGTGTGTGTTTTCGAGTTTCTTTTTGTTCCATATTCTCTGTTGATTTTGTGCTCTGCTGTTATCTTGGGAAATGTGTGGTAATTCTTTTCTTTCTTTCTTTCTTTCTTTCTTTCTTTCTTTCTTTCTTTCTTTCTTTCTTCTGTACTTATATCTTTTTAAGTGTCTCTTGTAGAACTGATCTGGAAGCTGCATAATATCTTAGGGATTGGATGTCTGGGATGGATTTTAATCCTCCATCACTGATGAAGCTGAGCTTGGCTGGATAGGAAATTCTTAGTAGACACTGTTTTTCTTTGAGGACTTTGAATATAGGACTCTAGTCCCTTCTTGCTTGTAGTGTTTCTGCCAGTAGGTCTGCTACTATTCTGATTGGTTTTCCCTGGTAAGTAGTCTGACCTTTCTCTCTTGCTGCCTTAGGATTTTTTCTTTTGTGCCTACTTTATGTAGGCAATTTTCTATGTCTCTAAGGGTTAGTCTTTTCATTTTATGTTTTGTGGAGGTTTTCTGTATCTCTTATGCTTGGCTGGTTATATCTCTGATGAGATAGGGAAAGTTTTCTTGGATTACCTCCTGGAATACTTGCTCCAAGTTGTTCTCCATTCCCCTTTCTTCTTCTGGGATACCAATCAGGCAAGGTTTGGCCTCTTGATATAATCATG
>NW_007172051.1:0-611 GCF_000164805.1 Carlito syrichta | reverse complement strand
TCAGGTTTTTGGAGAATCAAGTTGCTGTTGGGGCCCATAGGATTTAGGATGTGGGGGATGCCCTGCCTTTGAATAGTAAACAGCATGCCAGGATCGGGTCTTTCAGCATACATTCTGAGCCCCCACGTTTTACCCATTTCCCATACCTGGTGAATGCTGAGGGTATCCCAAAGTATTACAATGAGTTTAAGTGGGTTGCCTGTTTGTATTTGGCTGCATCAGGAAGCAGGCTTTTTTTCTACGTAGGCTTATGTGAGGGCCTCGGTTTTTCCAAGGAGCAATAGTTTCGCACCCTCATGCAGCACAGTGGTATTGTCCTGCTTTGTGGCAATGGGCTGGTCCCGATGCCGGGCAAGCATAAAAACCAACAGAGTTAAGTCCTTTTTCATAAACTACGGTGCCGCACTCGTCAGTGTGTGTGCCCCCAAGGGTTAGACCTGGCCATAATTTACAGAGGTCAAAATTAAGGACAGGCTGCCCGCTTCCTCTGTAGGTGGCAATTACGGTCCCAGTGACAGTGTTTCTCAGTTCCCAGGAATAGTTCCCTGGAGTATAGGGATTACGCAGGTTAGGCCAATAGGCCTCAAGCTGGGGAAAGTATGCAAGGAATA
>NW_007172050.1:0-1680 GCF_000164805.1 Carlito syrichta | reverse complement strand
GAATATTGAAGGCTGGTTTCATACTGGACCAACTTCCGGGAGTGAAGAGCAAAAGAGTTGTAGGAGACACAGGGAATCATGTACTCCCACATTTGTTTTGCTGAATTATATTCCAAATACAAAGCAAAACTAAACTAAACTAAAAAAATTCTTCAGCTGTATATATGCTACCGACAGTATGTTTGTTGGAAAAAATAAAAAGCAGATTCCACTTTGCCTTTCACCAAATCTTTGGGACAATTAACCAAAGAAGGCCAATTTTCCAGCTTCTTAGTGATCACATAATTAAGAAATCTGGGAGGCTAATACATTCATAAAAATAATTTTTCCTCTTAAATCTATACTGCGGGTTCTCTCTTTTGCAGTGAGGAGTCAGTCCTCTAATTGGTGATGATCTTAGCCTGACTGCTGTTTCAGTCTCTGTCACTGTTCACAATAACACTGCTTTCGAGTGGGATTGGTATACCAGCAGTTAGCTCTCTCCAGTTTTCAAATGGAAAAATGAATCATTGGAACAGTAATAGTACACACACACACACACACACACACACACACACACACACACACACACACACTCACACATACACACATCTATTTACTTTTGACATGTGAACTCTATATTTTATGGGGTTGTTCAGGAGTAGAAAAAAACTTATCAGCACTTTTTGGTTTTGCCTGAACCTTACTTATTCCTTTACTTCCCATGACCCTTCAAATCCCACCTCTTCCACGAAATGTATTTAATTTTTAGAAAGACTACAGTAGGGCGATTTTGACTTTTATAGGCTCCAACTTGACTTTCCTCTTATTTGTCTTTCTAGCGTGATTTCACTCTTAATGCAATTGCCAGAAAATCATGCTTGCTACCTAAGTTGGATTCACAGGCATGTGTGTGGGAGAGGAGAAAGAACAGAAGACGACAGATGGCTTTGTGGGAACCCAGGAACAATCAGAGTGGAGGAGATCAGAAATGCTCAAGGAATCAACTGAAGCCTTTCAGTGAAATAAAATTTTACAGAAAATGCTAGCATATCCTTTCCCACCCTTTTCTTGATTTATGACCTATAATTTTCCGCTTGTAATTTACTAGTTTGTATCTAAATAGCAATACAAAAGATGGGGTGGTGTCTTGTTGCTTTGGCAAGACTGAAGATCAGTTCTTGCACAAACCCTGGAGGGTCCATACTACCATTTGATCTTTGGGGTTAGGATTACCCTTCAATCCTGACTCCCAATAGCCATCTTTACAATATGAGGGTCTTGATTGTCTTTAATGCATGGGATGCTTAATCATACCACAACGGTTTTCTTTAAATGCTACAGTGTTAAGGTTGGTTGCTGTTTCTATGCTCCTCCGGATTGATGAAGTGATGAAACAAAACAGTAGGAAGAAAAAAAGAAAAAATGAAGAAGAGGGAGGGAGGGTTGGAAGGAAGAAGAAATAAAGAGAGGCAACACACATACACAAAACATTGAAACTAGAAAGAAAGAGGAGAGAGGATGAGATACAATACTCACAAAAGCAGAAACATGTGTTTAACCCATGAACAACCCGTTGGAAGCATCTATTTTGTACTTTTCAGGATGACTGTGGTTAGAGATAATTACCACAGAGGTTTCTGTCACCCCAAATACATCACCAGGCAGCTAAAAGATAAACAGAAGCCCTCAAAATGTCAT
>NW_007172049.1:0-419 GCF_000164805.1 Carlito syrichta | reverse complement strand
GGTTGTGAGTGGTGCTGGGAAACTGGCTGACCACATGCAGAAGATTGAAACAGGACCCCTATCTATCCCCATACACAAAAATTAACTCCAAAAGGATCAGGGACCTAAATGTAAAACCTCAAACCATAAGAACCTTAGAAAATGAGGGACATACCCTCATGGAAATTGGAACTGGCATCCAATTCCTGAACAAAACTTGAAACCCACAGGCCATAAGGGATAAGATAGACAAGTGGGACCTCATTAAACGGACAAGTTTCTGCAAAGCCAAAGAAACCATCAAGAGAGCAGGAAGACAGCCTACAGACTGGGAAAAAGTATTTTCCAACTCCAGGTCTGACAAAGGTTTAACATCCTGGATCTACAAAGAACTCAAATGTGCTGAAAAGAAAAAAACAAACAACCCCATTATAAAGTGG
>NW_007172048.1:0-685 GCF_000164805.1 Carlito syrichta | reverse complement strand
CACATTCCAAGTGCTGAAGTTCATTGCCATTTTTTCCTTAAGTTAAAATTTTAAATGGCCCACGTCTTGTTAACCAAAGTCAGAGCCTCTACTTTAAAGTTCAGAATTCAATTAGCAGGGACAAGTAATTACTTTCACCTCCCTGGCAGGCAATATTCTTCAGAGAGAGGAGGTTCATACTTCACTTCTGGCAACTGTTTCAAGATCTGTTGCTGCAAAGCTTGACTCCCACACACCTGGCCAGAAGGCCAGACCCAGCCCTGAATCAGCCCCAGCTGCTGCCATTAGGCACCCTCTCATCAGCGAAGAGACAACTAGATCTGTGATCCTCAGCTTTGGGAAGGATCTCTTGGAATACTGCCTGAGAAAACGTGCAGAATGTCCTGCTAACAGTATCTCCAGTCAATCCTCAGGAATAGTCACTCGTTAAATATTCACATCAGTAACTGAGAGAGAGAGAGAGAGAGAGAGAGAGAGAGAGAGAGAGAAGATGGTTGCATTTAGATGAGCCCTAGGGGTGCTACCACGTGCAAAAAATGCATCCTACCTGGAATTAGGGGTCCAAATGTGAGTCCTCACTCTGCCATTCACTGTGTAGCCCAGAGCAATTCACTTCCATCATGTGTAAGTGAAACTCTTTGTATCTTCTTCCTGGATATGTTCAATGATTAAATGAAATTATCCA
>NW_007172047.1:0-608 GCF_000164805.1 Carlito syrichta | reverse complement strand
GAGAGAGAGAGAGAGAGAGAGAGAGAGAGAGAGAGAAGATGGTTGCATTTAGATGAGCCCTAGGGGTGCTACCACGTGCAAAAAATGCATCCTACCTGGAATTAGGGGTCCAAATGTGAGTCCTCACTCTGCCATTCACTGTGTAGCCCAGAGCAATTCACTTCCATCATGTGTAAGTGAAACTCTTTGTATCTTCTTCCTGGATATGTTCAATGATTAAATGAAATTATCCACATAAGAAGACTTGGAAATGTATAAGGTTGCTACCACTCTGTAGGGTCAATTTCAGAAAAATATCTAAAAGAATAATTAGTTCAACTCCCCCAACATACTACACACTATTTTGCAAACTATTTGCTGGTAAGTATTGTCTTTCATCTCTACATGCCCAACATCTACCACAGTAATTGAGACATAGCTTGATACAAGTTTACTGAATGAACAAAAAGGCAAACAACCTATCAGAGACCAGTTATGTCACAAGGGCAGATGTCAGCAATGGTGTGTTTGTCCTGAGATCTTGACTTGGCACACTGCCTTGCTCCAGGCCTGAAACAAAGAATGTGACTAACTGAAGATAAAAAGAGGCGGCACAGAAATGCACAACA
>NW_007172046.1:0-528 GCF_000164805.1 Carlito syrichta | reverse complement strand
CACGTTTTTTTGTTTTGACATCTGTTGATGTATTTAATTATATTTATGGTTTTAAGAATGTTGAACCAGCCTTGCATCCCAGGGATGAAGCCTACTTGGTCATGATGGATGATTTCTGAGATGTGTTGTTGAATCCGGTTTGCTAGGATCTTGTTGAGAATTTTAGCATCTATGTTCATCAAAGATATTGGCCTGTAGTTCTCTTTCTTTGTTGGATCTTTACCTGGCTTGAGTATCAATGTGATGTTAGCTTCATAAAATGATTTGGGGAGGGTTCCATCTTTCTCTGTTGCCTGAAATACTTTCAGTAGGATTGGAATCAGCTCCTCCTTAAATGTCTTGTAGAATCCTGCTGGAAAGCCATCTGGTCCAGGGTTTTTTTGTAGGTAGTTTTCTTATTACATAGTCAATTTCCTTGATTGTTATTGGTCTACTTAGGGTCGGTGTTTCTTCTTGTTTCAACCTAGGCAGGTTGTGTGATGACAGAAAGTCCTCCATTTCCTTGAGGTTTTCAAGTTTATTTCCATA
>NW_007172045.1:0-14754 GCF_000164805.1 Carlito syrichta | reverse complement strand
CCACCCCACCGTTGCCTCGCGTCCACCTCCCCCCATGTCTTTTGCTGGATTCCTTCCCATTCCCCCTCTCCCATTCTGGCGCCCAGCAATGGCTTTGCCCTGCCTGGCGTGCACCGCTGGGGATCGCGGGCCTCACGTGTTCAAATCGGACACTTCGCCTCTGCCTCCGCTATGAGCCTCTGTGGAAGGAGAGTTAGCACACTAGCCGAGTGAGTGCTTGCAAGAGCTGGCAGGTTAGGATCTGTAGGCGAAAATCGTGTCTAGTAAGGCGCCTAGGCACGCAAAGAGGACGGCGGCTGCCTTCCCAATGCTTGGCTCGCTGGACCTCCGCCTCCCTGCAGGCGGCGGCGGCTGCCCCTCTGCTTCATAAGGCTTTCACCATCCGCTGCTGCCGCCGCTGCAGTCTCCTCCCTCTTTCCGTAGCGCAGCTTCCTGCCAAGAAAGAGACCTCCCCTTCCTGCTAACACCGCGCCCCCCTCCTCACCCTGCTTCCAGCTTCACTAGTGCTTTAGGCCTTGGAGGAGGTATTACCGCTGGCTCCACCTCTTTACAAATCTGAAGTAGCAGTTCCTTCAGTCTTCCTCCAAACTCCTTCACTTTCTCCCTTACTTATATCAGGGCTCCTTGGCTCCCTCCCGCGCCTCCACTACCACTCTCTCAAGAGCTCCTGCTGCCATTTGCTTTTTATCTTGTGGCAAGTCACCTTTTCTCTTTCCTTCTTTCCTTTCCTTCCTCCCTTCCTCCCTCCCTCCCTTCCTCCCTCCCTTCCTCCCTCCCTTCCTCCCTTCCTTCCTTCCTCCCTTCCTTCCTTCCTTCCTTCCTCCCTCCCTCCCTCCCTCCTCTCTCTCTCTTTCTCTTCTCTCTCTCTGTCTCTATCTTTTTTTTCTCCCCTGGTGCCCTGATGGCGTGATTCTTTATAATGTAAATTTGCCTTTTCCGTTTTTCTTTTCTTTTTAAGTATTTGGAGGAGAGGAATTTAATAGTGTTCAGTCTGTCATTTTGACCCAGTCTCTACCTAATTTTTTGACTTGGCTTTCCTGGTCTTTTTTCTCGAGGGATTTTTTTTTCTTTTTTGTTTCGTTTTTACTTTTTCGCTATTGCAAAATAATTGCATGCCCAATATGAGCACTGTGGAAATTTCTGGAAATTGATATGAAGAATAAAATAATCAACTTCTGTTCTATCTTCCGTTCTTCAGGCCTCACAAAAAAAAATTTAATACTAATTTTTTCCGAAGCTTTTACAAAACTGAGATCATTTTGCTTACATAATTTCATGCCATCCTTTTCCACAGAGACTAAGCATTTTCTCAGGACATTATATATTTTTTAACACATTATTTGTTTTTTATTCAATAAATATTTATTGAGCATTTGTTACATGGCTGGCCCTTAATCCATAAACTCAGTTTTACAGATCCATAATTTGACTTTTCTCCCATTACTGAATATTTTAGGTAATTTTCTACAGAAACAGGTAACCCGATGTATTTATAAAATAACCTTATAAGAAATAAAAAGGTAAAAATGGTAGCTTTTATACATCAATGGAGAAAGATTAGGTAATCTTCAAGCAATGCTATAATGATTCTTTAAATATTTTGGGAAAGTTTATATACTAAATTTGTACCCCTTTCAATATTTGATTTATTAAAATGTAAAATGTAGCAAAATAAAGTGGAACAGAAAGCAAATGAACAAACCAAAAACCTTGTAAACAATACAAATGATGAATGGATCTTACTTATTCAGATACTTTTGGTAGTTGAATTGGGGGATGAGTTGGATGTTGACTTAGTAACTATGCTTAAAACAATGAAGTAACCCCTGAAAGGGAAAACAAGATGAATAATAATTTTGATTCAATACAATATGAAAGACCATTGTTATATTAATATCACTGAGTATGAGAAAAGAGGTTCATCAGTACTAGAGTGCTGATGCAAATGTAGTTCATACAGTTTTTATGAAAAGCAATTTGAAGATATGTTATAGTTTCTGTGGGGGTTTGTTTAGCTCTCAGAAACCCTTCCTGGTGGGATGTCACCCACCAGGGCCCTGGACTTCAATTTCTGTATTCATAGCTTTAACAAACAATTACAACTCTGCTGAGCTCCCAAGTCTTTCAGCAGTTCTCTCTAAAATGGGTACCTTTCCCCCAGGGGAAAAGTATCCACTAAATGCCCTGCTCACCCTTTGGACCTGTTCGTTTGTCTTGATTGGGCAATTATTCCTTATTTCTCAACTTTTAGATGCCTTTCAGCAGAATTTTTTTTCTCTCTTTGTCTAGATTTTATAGTTTCCTTAATGGGAAAGTTATTTTGAAATATGTAGTCTTTTATTCCTAAAATCTCAAAGCCTATTTTTTTAGTATGTGTTCATTATCATGTTGTATACATTAAATAGGTGCAGCTTTTAATATGTCAATCGTACCTCAATACAGTTATTTTTTTTAAAAAGAAAATATGTTCAATAATGACTCCAAATGAAAATTACCTACATTTCCATCAACAATATACTAGATATGATATATTCATACTTTGGAATATCACACTGCAGTATTAGCAACCTAGAACTACAAACAGCTACATAAATGAATCACACTAAAATGCGAACAAAAGAAGGCAGACAACAAAAAAGCACACACTGTTCTATCCTATTTATTTGAAGTGCAATAACAGGCCTGTGATCCCAACATTTTGGGACGCTGAATCGGGAGGCTCACTTGAGGTCAGCAGTTCAAGACCAGTCTGGGCAGCATAGCAAGACTCTGGTTCTACAAAAAATGAAAAAATTAGCTTGGTATGGTGTAGTCTCAGCTACTCAGGAGGATGTAAAAGATTCACTTGAGTCCTGGAGTTCGATGCTGCAGTGAGCTATGATCGTGCTGCTGTACCACTGCACAACAGCCTGTGTGACAAACTGAGATCCTGACAAGAAAAAAAAAATCAGGCCAACTACTCTATTGCCTTAAAAGTTGAAATAGCAATTATTCTTGAAAAATATATTTTCCAAATATGTGGTAACAATTTATATTCCACCAGTAGTTGAGGTAGTTGATCAAAGTAAAAATTGGAAGCATCTTTGAATGTGTATGTATGGCAGGAAAGGTTTGTATAGATATTGAGCTGCAAAATGTATTGAACTCATGCAATAGACATCAGTTGATATTGCAGTCTAGCCTCCAGTCACACTTCTTCTGGTAATAGTACCACAATTTTCCTCCTGGGAACTACCTAAGCCCTACCTTTCAGAGCATGGAACTAATTTTAGAGTGATTGGTTTAGGAGTAAGCATCAATCCTATTCAGAACCAATGAAGCACAGTGGTATTTTGCATGAACTTCTGGACAAGAGGCTGATGATGTTTTCCACTGGAGAAGAGTGAATTTGAAAGGATATGAAGATTAAGCTGCTCTATTCACCTTACCATTGTGATTGGAAACGGAATCTCAAAAACTCACTCTGCCAAAGGAAAGTTAAGCTTGGGAACTAAGTCACACAAACAAACAAAAATACACTGCTTTCTTTTTGTTCCTAAACAGTTAGCTGCAGTGATAGAAGGCTACCATCTCTCCAGATGGCCTCCCTCAGAAATTGTTCACAAGGGAATTCCTTCTGGGTCCCAAAGCTTTCAGAATACATAAACCCCTGTGTACTAGCCCTAAAGCAGAGTTTTGTTGCATTTCACTCTGACAATGAAGATTCACAGCTTACCTTCGCAGACAAGGGACAAGGACAGATTTAGAAATCATCCTTTCACTTATCTCAAAACAAAAGCATAACTGACTTCTTTCCCTACTCTATTTTTCCATACATTTGCTTTATCTTATGTAAAATGTAGATTACTGAGTGTGAGATGGAAATATAATTGAGGATTCCTCTGTCCCCTCTTTTCATATGTAAAATGTAGATTTACTGAGCACTAATCAAAGCCTTCACAAGAATGTATCCACTTGCCTTATTGTCCACCAGAGTCCACCCCTTTTTTTCTTCCTTCCCTTCTTGCTTGCTCTTTCCTCTTTATATATTGAAATTTTCAGAATCCTCGTTGGAAAAGGCACAAATCACAGATGCTGCCGTGATTTGTTTTGTTTGTTTGTTTTGTTTTTTTCCCAATCATGTCCCCCACCTTAGCAAAATAAACCTCTAAATTGATTGAGACATGCCTCAGTCATTTTATTTTTTGGTTTACACCATCATTTGGAGACAGAATGAAAGCAACACAGAGAAGAAAGTGAAATCAAGCTATGCAAAAGAGGAAAACTGTGTCCTAGTGACACCTTCTGTATTTGTAGGTCGTCATGGCCAATGACTTCCCAATATTCATCTCACTCTAAAAGGTTAGTCTAAGCTAGAAAGGTGATGGCATTGCCCCTGCAAGCGATTGATTTAGCATTGAGAAAATGGTCTAAGCTTGGTCAGTTAAACATGACCACTATGTCTGCTGGAGTACTTCTGGAAAAAAAAAACTTTATTCCTAAAAAAAGAGAAATACATCATGCTTCCTTTTCTTCTTTAAGATGCTGTCTTTACATGAACCCTGGAATCTTCTGTAATAGTACAAAAGCAAAACCTGTATAATTAAGGTGGCAGAAGAGAGAATGGAAATATTGAGTGCTTTGATCAGATCATTTAGCTGCTGCTTATACCATTTCTGGAGTCCTATTTCTGATTCCAAGTTATGAGATGACAAATTTTTATATAGTTAAAGTAATGTGAATCTGGGTTTTCTATTACTTGCAGTTGAAGGCATTGTAAATGGCAAAGTATTCCCAGACTTAAGTGATATAGTTTCCCTGTACAATACCATTAAACTTTTAAGTTACATGAAACAATATATTCTCAGGAACTCACATAACCAATTCTCATACCAGCAAATGGGACATTAGCTCCAGATTCAGTTGCAGATGAGAAATAAAGAGCTATCTTACAAACAAGCATGATATAAAGGGCATCATTCTAATCTATACTATGAGAAAATATATATATTAGTATTAACAAAACTCAAATAAATAATTGTGATATTCATGCTTTTGAATATAAAAAATCCACTAACATTAAAAAAAAATTTGCTCAAAAGTTAATATGGTTTACTGCAGTCTTTATAACAATGAAAATATCTATAATTAATACAAAAGATTAATTATTTTTCTTTATCTCTTGTCCTTTTTCTTTGCCACCTCCTGGAACTATCCAATGTGCTTCCATTACACTTTCAGTCACATTTAACCAATGTTAAATCCCTGGTATGTATTCTTCTAAACCTTTTTCCTATAATATTAAAACAATATAAAAATATAGGAGTTTGGAAGTATTTCTTACATTTTAACATAAAGGAAATCACAGTATGAACATTTGTGTGGAGCTCCACAAGTTAAGCCAATAGATATAGCTCCAAAACATATTTGTATAATTTTGTAATATTTCATGTGATTCATAAACACAATGTATTAAACTATTTTCCTATTGATGAACATTCAGGGTTTTTCTCCTCCAGCTATTTTGCCATTACAAACAACACTGCAATAACAAATGAATGCAATCCAATCATGACATTTCTCACTTCATTGATTTTGAGGGTTGGCAGTTCCTTATTTGGCTGACAAGGTGGGCATCTTTTCCCTCTCTCAGTGCTAATGCATTCATTCTTCTTAAAGCTGTCTGTACTGATATAAACAAAACTTTTACAGATAAAGAAGATATCTTTCATTTAACAATATTTATGTGCTGCCTTGTCTCACCCCTCACCCAGTATTTATCAATTTCAGCAATCTTCTAAACAGCTCTTGTATTAAAAAAATTAAATAAAAAAAAACTTGAAAAATTACAGCCAGAAAGGCAAAGCATATTGTATCAGTTGTAGCCAGCACTTTACTTAAAGACTAATTTATAGCAATGACCACTTTCATCAAAAATTAACTAGAGGCTGGGCGTGGTGGCTCAAGCCTGTAATCCCAGCATTTTGGGAGGCCTAGGTGAGAGGATTGTCTGAACTTAAGGGTTCAAGACCAGCCTGAGCAAATTGGTGAGGCCTCATTTCTACAATAAATCAAAAATAAGCTGGGAATGGCAGTGCGTGCCTGTAGTTCTAATATATATATATATTGGTCCTAATTGTTCTCTCATGGAATTTGAATTCTACTGATATACCGTATATCTATTTAATAAATGCATGTGTAGTTATGCTTTATACATAAAAATAACAAGTTATACTTAAGATTAAGTATGAATTAAATTTGAAGATAGAAGTTAAATGAAAAAAATAGAAAACTAGTAACATCTAACTTAACTGTATAACTATATTTGCTGATTGACTTAATGAAATTTATTTACTTATGTAAATTATAATGCATCAAAGTACATATGTAAATTGACAAATTATATTAATACATAATAGCAATGTAATAAAATTTTTAAAAATTATTCAAGACTTATTTTCTAGTAAAAATAAAACACTTGTAAGACAATAATTTCTTGAAAATTATTTTTAGTGAATTTAACTTAAATTTTTCTTGTTATCAGAAAAAGTTTTAACTAGCTGCTAGATATTTATTCATATATTGTGAACATTTTTTTCTCTTCAGCACTTGGCATAAATAATGAAAGTTTAAACAACTTATTTAAAATTGAATTTGAATTATTTTTGTTTAATTTTCAAAACTCAAGTCACACACAAGGACACTGAAGATCAGACATAAAGTCAGTCAATGACAGCCAATAAGCACACACAGTCCACTTCTTGTATATGACTTCAAGAATGAGTAACAAATTGAAACTCCTACAACCACAACCATCTATTTGCTATGATTTTGTAATGCTAGTCCTGCATATATTTTGTGTATTTTTCATGAGCTCAGGGGCAATGTTATTCATGTGATATCCAAGAAAACAAGAGTGATTAAGTTCTAAGGAATAAGATTTTGTCAGATACAGTTGAGCTTTGAAGGGCTACGGACCATTGTAATACTTATTATTTTTTCACCTCACCCACAATTGATGAATTTTCTCACCCTTGGAGATAACATTATCCTGGTTGATAATGTTGATTATGTTTCATGATAATGTTGATAATGTTGCAGGGTAAGGCATGAAGATTGGATTGTATGTCAACTGTAATAAGGAGGCCTTTGGAGTGTTCTAAGCAAGAGGGTGACATAATCTTATTTACATTTTTAAAAGAACGTTCTGACCGTTATGTGGAGAATTGAAAGAAACATGAGATCT
Source organism: Carlito syrichta (assembly GCF_000164805.1). Classification (NCBI taxonomy): domain Eukaryota; kingdom Metazoa; phylum Chordata; class Mammalia; order Primates; family Tarsiidae; genus Carlito; species Carlito syrichta. The sequence continues at coordinate 7,529 of NW_007172045.1, read as the reverse complement.
TAGTTGCCCAAACCCAATTTTATCAGGCTTAAAGCCTTATCTTCTTGTTCAAATCCATTAGTTGCTGAGAAAATATCCCTATCCCTCCATGCTGCCAAAGCATCAGGATATGTTCTTACTGCTCATTTCCAGTTCTCTCTTGTTTGTCCCTTGGGATTTCCCTCACAATCTTTAAAGTACATCTGTATTTTTTCATGTATGTGTTGGCTGCTCGTATGTCTTCTTTTGAGAAGTGTCTATTCATATCTTTTGCCCACTTTGTAATGGGGTTATTTGTTTTTTTCTTTTTGGCACATTTGAGTTCCTTGTAGATTCTAGATGTTAGGCCTTTGGCGGCAATTATTTTTTCCCAGTCTGTGGGCTGTCTCCCTGCTATTTTGACGGTTTATCTGTCTTTGCAGAAACTTTTCAGTTTGATGAGGTCCCAGTTGTCTATCTTATCTCTTATGGCATGGGCACTTGGGGTTTTGATCAGGAATTGATTGACATTTCCAATTTTCGTAATGGTGTCTCCTGCATTTTCTAAGGTTCTTATAGTTTGAGGTTTTACGTTTAGGTCTTTGATCCATTTAGAGTTGATTTTTGTGTAAGGTGATAGGTAGGGGTCTTGTTTCAATCTTCTGCATGTGGTCAGCCAGTTTTCCCAGCACCATTTACTGAATAGGTTCTCCTCTTCCCAGTGATTGATGGTGGAGATTTTGTCAAAGATGAGTTGGTTGAGAAATTGAAGTTGTGCTTCCAGAATCTCTATCCTGTTCCATTAGGCTATATGCCTGTTCTTGCTCAACCTCGCTAGTCATCAAAGAAATGCAAGTTAAAACTACACTGAGATACCAACTAACTCCAGTAAGGATGGCCATCATCAATAACTTAAAAATCAATAGATGCTAGAGAGGATGTGAGGAAAAGGGAACACTTCCATACTTTTGGTGGAAGTGTAAGCTAGTACAACCTCTGTGGAAAACAGTTTGGTGATTCCTAAAAAGATATAAAAACTGACCTTCCATATAACCCCACAGTCTCCCTTCTGGGAATATACCTGGAAGAACTCAAATCACTCTATGAAAAGGATACCTGCACACATATGTTTATTGCAGCGTTTTTCACAACAGCAAAAACATGGAACCAACCGTGCTGCCCATGGAAAGAGGACTGGATAAAAACATATGGTACATATACATGATGAAATATGACGCAGCCATAAAGAAGGGCAAAATTATGAACTTCACAGCAGCTTGGATGGACCTAGAGTCTATAATTCTGAGTGATCCATCACAGAAACAAAGAACTGAGTATCACATGTTTTCACTCATAAGCAGAGCCTGAACAAGTATCATAATACTATAAGATAGTTGGCAGTAGTGGGAAACTGCCAGGTGAGGGGGTGACACACCTTATCAACAAGGGTACCTGTATAGTGAACATTTGTATATCTAACACTGAATTTGACCTCACATCTTTAAAATAAATATTTGGCCGGGGGCGGTGGCTCAGCCGGTAATCCCAACACTTTCACAGGCCGAGGCAAGAGGATTTTCTGAGTCCAGGAGTTCGAGACCAGCCTGGGAAACTTTGTGAGACTTTGTCTCTACAATAAATCACAAAAAAACTAGCCGGCATGGTGGTGTATGTCTGTAGTTCCAGCCACTTGGAAGGCTGAGGCAGAAGGATCACCTAAGCCCTGCAGATGAAGACTGCGGTTGCCGTGAGTGTGCCAATGCACTCCAGCCTGGGAGACAAGAGTGAGACTCCAACTCAAAATAAAAAAATAAAATAAAATAAAATAAAACAAAAATTTAAAATTAAAAACGTTCATCTGTACATTTTAAAAGGAAATCTGTCATATTTTATCTAGCATTTTAAAATGTAGTGCTTTCTAGTGAGTTCACATTGTGCACTTTTTAGTCTTTTTATTAGTAGTTTTATTTAGCCACTCCTGTGGTCAAACAGTGGTATAGTTTGCTTCCTTTATGATGGGGGAAAGAAATGTATAGGGGAGTCAGTGGAATCATACTCTCATTTTTGTGAGTTTCATCCTTCAATGTATACTGTTGTTTCTTTAAATAAGTGAACTTATCAGCTCATAATTTATCTCAGAAGCCTCTGGAATTAATTTTACAGGGCACAATGTTCACTATCTTGGGAATGGGCCATCTGAGACCCAATCTCCACCACTACACAATATGTCCATGTAAATAATATGCACTCGTATCCCCTGAATCTAAAAAAAAAGGAGGGAGATATCGAAGCCACATTGAAAATAGATATCTATCTTTTAAACTATAACCCACTGTACATTATGCTTGGGTGTGTTGTGCAACATATTAACTTCCCAAAGTGAAAAAATTTCTATTTTATTTCTCCTACAGAGTACTATGTACAGTGGTTGTCAAATAGTACTCTCATTCTGCTGGCTTCTTATTCCCCAAAGACTTCTCCAATTGGTGAGTTTGGGAGGATTTGGACACGTGAGAAACTTTTGGTTTATCTTTTATGTCTGTTTCTTTTGGACAGAAGATGCACTCTGATTTGTTTTCAAACATGGTAAGCTTTGTGGGCCGTAGACACCTATTCCTATCAGAGAGGTCCATCATTACCCAGTTCTGCCTGTGGTTGTTGGGTGAAGTAAAAAAATGCCCTGTAGCCTCATATCTTAAACTTTTATCAGTTGACCTCCACTTGTGTGATTATTGTGCTTGTCTCTCAAATAGTTAGAAACTTGCAGATTTAATTTTTTAAAAATTTTAATCCTCTGAAACCTCAACCATAACATTATGTTGAACTGTGGCAAAGTTCAATCTGAAACTGAAAGCATAACTATTACAGATATGCCTAGACCTAGCATTATTTCTCTAAGCTAAATAAAGGACATGGGATATTAAGGGATGCAGTATGATCTCTAAGAAAAGAAAGAAGACTTTTAATATTCCAATGCGTCACCTTGCATCTATCTATAGTAATGACCTAGGGAGAAAGTTAGAGGATTTTGATTATATCTTTTTAACAGCAACGAATGTACAAACCAAGACAGATTGACTGTGTAATCCCAACATTAACAACTATTATGACACCCTCTTCCATTTTAACTCACTTATCCTTAGGAATGGTAATATCACTTGGGCTTGGGGAGGAGGGAATGGGATGTAACTTAGGCAATGCACTTTGAATAATTCTATTTTAGTATAAACATACATCTTTTAACCAGACAGGATACAAGTTCAAGCCCCATCTGAATCCTATGAACTTTTGAATAGCAAGTATGCTAAATTTTTCACTACCTGTTTTAACTCCGAGAGAAACTTTCTCTGGGGTACCTGCTGCCCCATTGCCAAAATAACATTTTTTAGTTCTCAACAGTTTTCTACATAGGGCTAGGAGAGCATCTCAGCGGGGGGAAGATGAAAACAAGAATTAATCAATATTTGGGGGATCAGTTTATCATTCTTCAGTGATCACTTCATCAGCACTGTACACTCAATCTGGGCATTAAGAACTCAACTGTCACATTTATAGTTTCCTTGGGGATTTGTCCTTAGAAAATATTCAAAAGAGGTTAAGAAAAGTTGGTGTTGTCCTTGACTCATATTCTATTTCTCTTTCATTGTACATCCAATCTAATAGCAAAACTTGCAGGATATGCTTAAAGAATATAGCCAGAATTCAACTAATGGTTAGCGCATACACTGGCACATGACTGGTCAAAGCCATCATTATTTGTTACCAGTATTATCAAAAAAGTCTATTAATTAATGGCTCATAATCATCTTATACCAATACAAACTACTCCCCAGAGTTGCAAGGGTAATCTCATTAAGTCTTGAGGAAAATCATGTCACTTCTTTGTTATCAATATACAAATAGATATTCATCACATGCAGTGTAAAAGTCAAATTCCATTTTAAAACCTACAGAATTCAAAATTATCTGTCTTTCCTTCATTCCATTACCTCTCTGGAATCACCTCCTGCTATTCTCTACCTTGCTCATGCAGCCCCAGCCATGCTAGCATCCTTCTTGCTTTTTAAATATACCAGGTTTACTCTTGCTCTGTGGCAGGAACTCAGCAATTGATGGCCATCAATCTGGAATGTTTCTTCCTCAGAGAAGGGCAACTTTTTCTATTGCATTCAGGTCTTGACTCAAAAGGCAAGTTCTCAGTGAGACATACCCTAGAAACCCTTTCTATCCAATTTCAGTCTATTCCTTGGAATTTGATACAACAATGTCTTGACATGTTTTTTTCTTCTTAGCACTTGTAACTATGAAAATACTTTTGTTTATTTAACCTTTATATTTACCTTACATTGCTACTGTCTGTCTTTTACATGAAAATGAAAACTCCATGAGGGTAAGATATTTTGGGTCATTTTCCTCTTTTTTTTCATTGCTACATCATCAGTAATTGCACGTAGAATACCTGGCAAGGAGCCCACCCAAAGTATCTGTGGGATGAAGATAAAGCGAGTAAATTTAAAAGCAAAGGGGTTAAAGCAAGTCCCAAGAGACGGTTTTCCTGGGTCTAGCCCCAAAGTTACAAACGCAAATGCCTGTAGGAGCCAACTGTGAATTTTGTTAGAGTAAAGCATGCCAGCTGAAGGTGCGGCCAACTGGAGAGGGCATTCTGAATCTAAAGTGGGCTGAGTCCTACCTCAGACCCAGCTGCTTGTATCCTTGTTGGAATGCACACCCTAATCCTCATGTTTCTTTCTTGTGTTTTGTTCTCATGAGAGGCCAGATATGGATTTTGACTATGTGAAATCATCCAAATGTCTAAAGTGCCTCATTTAAAATAGGAAGCAATAAAAATACAAAGATCAAACAAAACCTGACAGCTGACTGAAATTGCCCTTGGGCGGCCTGCTGGTGTTCACTGGAGTGTACATTGTGTGATGAATAAGAGAAAATTAGCATCTGCTATGTGAGGTGGGCTTGTCTTATGTGATTCTTGAGGCAATCAGCCCCAGGTCATGTTGGGTGGAGAGAATGAACTGGATTCACCACTTTCCTTTAACTCCCAGAAGCTCCAGGAGCTTCCTCGACTATGCATGGAGTTAGGGAGACCTGGGCAGCCCGGAGCTGCCAGCTTTCTTTCTTTGGGATGACAGGTATAACTTAATGGCAGGAGGGGGTGCAGAAATCAAGAGAGGGTTTTCAGAGGGAATACAGCAGGACTGGAAAAAGACAAGGAAGGGAGGAAGAGAAAGAGGCAGACCCATGATTTGGACACCATAGTCACGAGGGAGTTTACTGGGGACACAACCCCTCCATGCGGTGTTATACAGCCAATAGTAGGTTATACAGATCCACAACTCCCAGCCCAACTTCCCCATGAAGGTAAGATTTCCAACTTTTACCTCACCTGAAAACAAAGCACAGACAGGTTTCTGTGAGCTGAGAGTGGGCAAAATTGACAGGGCAGTATCTGTGAGCAGTCAGAAGATACCAGTTCTGTGAGGGGTCTAGCTCCCCCACCCCCCGGGCTTCTTGGGGAATCAGGCATTCTTTGCTGGAGCACTGGTTGGTACCCCCTGTAATTTCAGGCAACTACTGAAGGAAGCATGGACAGTGAAGTACTCCTCATACCCTGGAGAGAAATTAGGCTCAATCCTCTGATGCCTCTCCTCTAGAGGGAGGCAAGGAACATTCTTGCAGGAAGAACAGTGATGGGACTCGTTGTACCTGGCTTCAGTACGGTTCCATCTTTTCTGGATAAAATACTTTCCAAACGCAAGACAGGACATCGCATAACTTCTGAGAGTCCTATTAACTCACTGCCTACAAGTATGGTTTATCCAGTGTAGGGAAAATGTGCAGAGGGAGCTCACAGCTCAACACTTATGGAACACCATATTAGTGTCTTTAGAATGAGGGTTGGGCCTCTGCTGGGCAGGAGTGGCATGGACTCCCTGAAACAAACAAACAAACAAACAAAAAACCTTATCGGTATAAAGTTGGCGCCTGCTTAACTCGACTGAGTCAACTCTATCAAAATGCCCTTCTAGGAAAGCTCCAGTGCACCTGCCTTCTTTGACAGATGCCACTTCCTTTGTGCATAGAGCTAGGAAGAGTAATGTGGATAATGCCAGAAGTCCAACTTTTTCCTGGGCCTTCCCACCCCTCGTGGGCCCCACTCCCCACTTTTTTCTTTGAATTCCTTCTTCCTCAGTGTCCCTCCCCTTCTTTCACATCCCTTATAATCCCTCTCTTTGTGTATTCCTTAGCCTCTCCTCAGATCCCTGTCAACTTGCTCTTTCTTCCCTTTACTCTGGACTTCCTCTAAGCTGCTTTGTGTTCCTCTCCACTCAATTTATTCTGTTTTCCTCTAAGCTCCCAGATCTCACTCTCCTTTCTCAGTTGGATGTGTCCTCCTTATAGCTCATCCTCTCCCCCAGGGAGCCTCTCCCTTTTGGTTTTCCCCCACCTCTTCCTAAGCTGTCACCTCCCCTTTCCTTTCCCCTGCAGCCAACCCCTAGTACCTTCCCCTATCCCACCTCCAGACCAGAACAGCTATGTACCATGCCACTTTTAGATGACTGATTATGAGTCTAGCTGAACTTTATTCACAGCTGGAATTGACAACGGTTCCTTCTTTCATGCCCCTTCCACCAAACACACCCAATCTTTTCAACAAGACAAAGTGTTTACACACAGCATGTCATGTCCACATAAATTTGTATTTTTAGAACAAAACAACAGTTATGCTGGCAAAGATGTGGGGTTATCAGGGACCCTTAAGCTTTCAATACACTGAAAAGAAACATTTTCAAAGTGTCTACAAATTATACATTTGGTTTCCCACAAAAGTGGCAAATTTTACCTTAACAGTTAGGACTTTTTCACCAAATCATAGACATAGATATGGAAATCATCATCAAACTTGATGAATTACATAGAGGGCTTAGCTTCCACTTGGTGAATGACCATGCCAATCCTTTTGGAGCCATCTTCTTTGGTATATTCCACATGCTTACCTATCAGGCCATCTACAACTCCTCCTGGCTCTCTCTCTGCTGGAGAACTCACTGGACTCTGGCATGATGCGGAGGTCACCTTCTTTATAATCATCTAGAAGCTGGTACATGTACAAGACAGGATCTTTCTCGTAGGTGATATAAAACCAGGCTTTCATGATAGGTGCTTGGGCTAAGACCATCCCCCTCCATTCATCCTTAGAACCATGCTCATGCTCAAACATGTGTTCCACTGCTTTGCCAATTATGGAATTTGCAAGGTTGGCACCACTAATTTGAGATGATGCCACCCTGTCGGAAAGAATTTTAAGAGACAAGACCCTCTCATCTCTGTGAAGCTCCAGTCCATAGACACAGTCAATTCCATCATATTTCACCAGATAAAGAGAGGGGTTTATAGGCACCTGATCCAGAATGGTTCCTTTCCACTGGGTGATGGACTCATCTCCTTCCTTCCATCCGTGAGAAATTCTGCAGCCCACGATGTTCCTACAGGGTTGGGAGGAAGGTCTGCCCCTCTGCTTCTTTTGGGAGGCTTTTTTCTTTGTCATGTTTGCA
>NW_007172044.1:0-2155 GCF_000164805.1 Carlito syrichta | reverse complement strand
GGGTCTCACGCCGTGTGCCTCAGCCAGGGTGGACCCGGAGTTCCAGAGCTCCAAAGTTCCAAAAGGCAGGCTGTAAATGACGAGAGTGGCACTGGGTCCCTACAGAGTATTCAGCCAGTAATGGAACCGGTGTCTCTGAGGGGCGGGTGCTCAGAGCCTCCCTGTGCGACCTGCGGTGCCGGGTGCCAGGCCGGGGAGAGAGCTGGAGGGAGCAGGGACCCAAAACTTCCCCGCACGCTGCAATACCTGGCCTTAGGAAATGAGGTAAAGTTTGTTGCTAGGTGGGCAGGGCAATGGAAGTCTCTTCCTGGAGAATGGCAAGGCAGTTTAAGCAGATCTGTTTTTCTCCGCTTGTCTGGGTCCTCTGATTTGGGGTCTCACGCTGAGTGCCTCAGCCAGGGTGGACCCGGAGTTCCAGAGCTCCAAAGTTCCAAAGGGCAGGCTCTAGACAGCGAGAGTGGCACTGGGACCCAACAGAGGACTTCAGCTAGAAATGGAACCAGCGTCTCTGAGGGGCGGGTGCCCAGAGCCTCCCTGTGTGACCGGCGGCTTGATGCCGGGTGCCCGGGCTGGAGACAATGCAGCCGGGGGGGGGATCTGGAGGGGGCTGGGACCAGAGACTTCCACACACGAGTAGAACGGCAGCAGTGGGGCGGGGGCGCAATATCTGGCCTTGTGTGGGACTGAAGTTCCCGGGCCTGCCCCCAGCGCGGTTGGTGGTGGGCTGGGGGATGGGGGTAGCGAAGTGATAGCCTTTTTGGGGAACTCACGTTCAGAGAATCTCACAAGTTCACCTATGCCGTCGCCATCTTGCCCCGTCTCCGGTAAAGATATTTTTTATGATGTTTAACTAGATGGTAATATCAATCAAGATATGTGTCTTGATGTAGTGGAGAATATTCTGCTTTAGAAACCAAGGCACTGGGTTCCAGGCTCCAGTTGTCCTATAATTCATTCTATGCCTTCCAGTAAATTATTCAACTGTTCCATTTTAAATTCCTTCATTTTAGTGCTCCATGGTTGGGTCTCAGCAGGCTGGATCCCGATCTCATGGCTGAGGAGATGTAGCCAAAGTCTTGGTGCGCAGGAAAATGCATCTCCTGAAGGCGCTGGCCTCGCTCCACCGCCAACGTGGCCAGAAGGCCTCACTCCGCCTCCACCCGGGGATCTCACAGGCCTTACTCCAACGCTTTCCTGGGCCTGGCACCGCCGCTGCTGTGGCCGACTGTAGAAGACCTAGCTCTGCCGCCGCCGCTGGGGGGGCCCAACTCCACTGCTGCCAGTGTCCTGGAGGTGGACTTCGTGCCGCCGCCGCCTTCTGGTGGCCTAGCTCCGCCACCACTGCCACAGGGGCCCTCACTCTGCCGCTGCCACAGTCAGCTTGCAGAGGGGCTGGAGAAAGGGGCCTCACTCCGTGGAGTAGCTGGGCGCTTAGCTCAACGGAGACTCCGGAGAGAAACAGCGAGGATAGCGAGCCTGGCACAACAGCCTTGCAGCTTCTCTGCTTTGGCCCGGAAGACGACTCAAGCCGTTTTCTTAACAAAAATAGCAAGCAACACATGGTCAGAGCCAGGGTTGGAATACTCCTGTTTAGATTTAAGTGTGGAACTGCTTTAACCCCGGTATGTTTTAGTACTCATTGACATTTGCCAGGAAACGTGGTATCCGGTAGGACCATTGTGAAGATAATGGTGTATGTAGGTAAAGACTTTTCCCATGGTATCTCACAGTAAGTGCTCCATCAAGTTCACTGGGATTACGTAAACTTGGGCTAGACTCCAGGCTCTGACTCTTCCTTTGGAACAAGAACTTCATCCCTCTAAGCCTGTTTCCTCATGTTATTAGGGGAATAGGACTTTCCTCAGAATGTTCTAAAGATTGATAAAGAAACATTTGAGGAACCCATGTAGTTGGCACTGCATGGCACTTTTACTACTAACAAAGCTATCCAGAGGTCAGGCCTCAGGCCATCCCTCTGCTGAAGGTCTCTGCAGCTCTGAGAACAGCTGGAAGTCAGGCTTCAGAGGTAAGGAAGGCCTGAGCAGCCACTCTGGGGAATTCAGCTGGGTTCCTCTTAAGCAGAACTGTTATTAGTATTACTCATCTGAGCTGGTTCCTGGACAGACACTAATACAGGAGTACAATCCAAACATTC
>NW_007172043.1:0-1178 GCF_000164805.1 Carlito syrichta | reverse complement strand
ATATAAAAATAAAGTTTAGACATATGAAACTCATATGAATATAGTAAAGTTTGGTAGTTAAGAATAAGTTTTAACTGAATTATAAGGCATTATGTTAAATCGTAATAGGATAATAGTATAACTAACAGCTAAGTCATTTAAGTAAACTTATAGATTATAGTATAGTGTTAAGTTGATAATATTAATTGTTAAAAATATTAGGAGTCAGTAAACCTAGAGTTAACTTAGAAAAGTTTTTTGTATCAATCAGGGTTTAGAACAAAGAGTATAATATGAATGATTCATTGAACATTATGGAAAACACTTTGAACGATTTGTATTGAAATTGTGCACCTGTGGCCTTAATGTAAGCATGACAAACATCATGGAGTTCGAATTGTTTGCTTGGAAATTGCAGATCTCGTGGTTGTCTTGTGATGCATAGTTTGTAAAGCACGGAACTTGTACGCCACCAGTGAGTGATTATCACACTGCTGGAGAGTATAGAAAATGGTATATAAGTTGGAAGGAGTCTGAATAAAATTTGGCTTCAGTCCTGATCAGACTGTTCCCAGAAGAACTGCCTCCGTGTGGTCTCTTCTCGCTGTCCAGATTCTCTGTTGCGGCTCCTAACCCACCCTTGGTCAGTGCTGGTCGCTGACAATTAATAGTCTATTATACTACTAAAAAAAAGTACACACAAATGCACAAATGCACAATCTAAATTTTATAAGGACAAAAATGTTCATCTTTGAATTCACACAGTGCCTAATAGCAAAACACAACTGTTACATAAACCAGGTGATTCATTGCTTCATTCATGCCATAAAAATATTACTGACATTTCATCTGGTCAACCATCTTAAAGGTTAATTCTTGTTTCCTCCTTTGGGTTTTACTCTAGGTGAACTGTTCTGGGCAGATTCTATTTACCTATTCTGGACAAACCACAAATTGTTTCATTGCTCACTCTTACTGTTAAGAACATATTGACTTGCTGCCTGCTCTGTTGTCTAATTCATTTATGCTGAAAGCCAGGCATGAAGACAGAATTTTATTTTATTTATTTATTTATTTTTCCATTAATCAGTATTTTTTATTATGGTTTTGTGGGGTATACTTAAGGGTTAGGTGTACAATTACATTTCATTCAGGCACCCTGTTGATAAGAGGTTGAAGACAGAATTTTAAATGTGACG
>NW_007172042.1:0-755 GCF_000164805.1 Carlito syrichta | reverse complement strand
TTGTAGATTGCATTAGGTAAGATGGACATCTTCACAATGTTGATTCTTCTGATCCATGAGCATGGGATATTTTTCCACTTGTTCGTGTCAGCTTGATTTCTTGAGCAGTGTTTTGTAATTTTCATTATAAAGGTCTTTCACGTCTCTGGTTAGGAAGATGCCAAGGTATTTTCATTTTTTTTGTGGCTATTGTGAATGGAATTGTGTTTTTTATTTGGGTTTCTGTTTGTTTATTATTGGTGTAGAGAAATGCGATTGTCTTTTGTACATTTATTTTGTATCCTGAGACTTTGCCAAAGGCCTTTATCAATGTAAGGAGGCCTTTGACAGATTCTCTTGGGTTTTCGAGGTACACCATCATATCATCTGCATAGAGAGATAACTTGACTGCCTCTTTTCCTATTTGAATACCTCTGATTGCCTCCTCTTCTCTGATTGCTCTAGCCAGGACTTCCAATACTATGTCGAACAGGAGGGGAGACAGTGGGCATCCTTGTCTAGTTCCAGTTTTCAGGGGAATTGGTTCCAATTTTTGTCCATTTAGGAGTATGCTGGCTGTGGGTTTCTTATAGATGGCTTTTACTATTTTGAGGTATGTTCCCCGTATGCCTAGATGTTCAAGGGTTTTGATCAAGAAGGGGTGCTGGATTTTATCAAAAGCTTTTTCTGCATCTAATGATATGATCATGTGGTTTTTGTTTTGACATCTGTTGATGTATTTAATTACATTTATGGTTTTACGAATGTTGAACCAG
>NW_007172041.1:0-837 GCF_000164805.1 Carlito syrichta | reverse complement strand
CCACTTGTTCGTGTCAGCTTGATTTCTTGAAGCAGTGTTTGTAATTTTCATTATAAAGGTCTTTCACGTCTCTGGTTAGGAAGATGCCAAGGTATTTCATTTTTTTTGTGGCTATTGTGAATGGAATTGTGTTTTTTATTTGGGTTTCTGTTTGTTTATTATTGGTGTAGAGAAATGCGATTGTCTTTTGTACATTTGTTTTGTATCCTGAGACTTTGCCAAAGACTTTTATCAATGTAAGGAGGCCTTTGACAGATTCTCTTGGGTTTTCGAGGTACACCATCATATCATCCGCATAGAGAGATAACTTGACTTCCTCTTTTCCTATTTGAATACCTCTGATTGCCTCCTCTTCTCTGATTGCTCTAGCCAGGACTTCCAATACTATGTTGAACAGGAGGGGAGAGAGTGGGCATCCTTTTCTAGTTCCAGTTTTCAGGGGAATTGGTTCCAATTTTTGTCCATTTAGGAGTATGCTGGCTGTGGGTTTCTTGTAGATGGCTTTTACTATTTTGAGGTATGTTCCCCGTATGCCTAGATCTTGAAGGGTTTTTATCAAGAAGGGGTACTGGATTTTATCAAAAGCTTTTTCTGCATCTAGTGATATGATCATGTGGTTTTTGTTTTGACATTTGTTGATGTATTTAATTACATTTATGGTTTTACGAATATTGAACCAGCCTTGCATGCCAGGAATGAAGCCTACTTGGTCATGGTGGATGATTTTTGAGATGTATTGCTGAATCCGGTTTGCTAGGATTTTGTTGAGAATTTTAGCATCTATGTCATCAAAGATATTGGCCTGTAGTTCTCTTTCTTTGTTGGATCTTACCTGGC
>NW_007172040.1:0-709 GCF_000164805.1 Carlito syrichta | reverse complement strand
GATTTTGCCTGAGTCCAGAAGTTCAACACCAGCCTGGGCAACTTGGTGAGACCTCATCTCTACAATAAATCAAAAAATTAGCCTAGCATGGTAGCACACACCTGTAGTCCTAGCTGCTTGAAAGACTGAGGTGGAAGGATTGCCTGAGCTTACCTAGCAGGTCGAGGCTACAGTGGCTGAGATCATGCCAAGGCACTCCAGCCTCAGCAACAGAGTGAGACTCTGACTAAAAAGATTTTAAAAGCCCTTGCTTTCAGGGAGAGGGGGAAAAAAGGTTAATGTACCCTGTAGCCAATTACATAATTGTTGGGAGCCAACATCTATAGCTACATGGCTGAGGCCTGTAAAGGCCCATCTGGAAGATCGCCTCTGACATAGGATATCAGTTATACCTATGATATTGGCGTGTGATTGGTGACCAGTGTGCATACATGGCAGTAAAACTTATAAGTGAATCTCAGTACACTTGATGGAAGGTGCATAGCAGAATTATTTCTCTCTGTCTTTCTAAGTTTAGCTTCTTTCTAGATATTTTTTTACTTCTATTTCCTGGTAGACTGGGTAGTCCTTGTTCCCGAAAGCTGTTTCCCCTAGGGCTAAGATTAGAAACTAAATTACCATGATAGTTCTGTCCCCTGCCCCTAGCCAGGTAGAACGTTTTCTTTTGTTTCGTTAATTACCGAAACTCTGTCTGCTTCAGCCCATGGCG
>NW_007172039.1:0-746 GCF_000164805.1 Carlito syrichta | reverse complement strand
AGTCGCCTGGCAAGTAAACCAACTATTCAGAAGAAATTAAGAATTTGGCCAGCAAATGAGCTGACTTGTGAGCTGATTTAACTAACTGGCCGGAGAGTGAGCTGACGGGTGAGCTGCCTTAACTAGTCAGATGGCAATTGAGCCAACAGGTGAGCTAACTTAATTAATCGGCTGGCAAGAAAGGTGAATAGTTAGCTGTCCTGTTGGCTTGTGAGCAAGCTGTAAATTAGTTGACCTGTTGGCTGGTGAACAAGCCGAATACTATGCTGATCGGTAGGCAGGCAAGGGAGCCAACTAGTTAGCTTACCTGATGGGAAGTGAGCGAGCCCACTAACTAGCTGACCAGCTAGCTGAATTGATAGCTGACTAAATAGCTAAGTAATATCTGATTTGCTAGCTGACAACTAGTTAGTTGACTAGCTAGCTGGCTATCTAGCTGACATAACTGGTTAGCAAACAAGCTATCTAGCTGTCTAGCCAGCTGACTTAACTAGCTAGCTAACTGGCTAGTTAGCTGGCTAGCTGATTTATCTAGCTAGTTGACTAGCTAGCTGACTTATCTAGCTAACTGGCAAGTTAACTGACTTAACTAGCTGAGGAGGTAGTTGACTGGCTAGCAGATTAGCCAACTGACTTAATTAGCTAGCTACCTAGTTGGTTAGATGACTAGTCAGATTGCTTAACTAGCTAGCTACCTGGCTGGCTAGCTAGTTAGGCAGCCGGCTATCTTGAATAACGGTTTGCAG
>NW_007172038.1:0-1102 GCF_000164805.1 Carlito syrichta | reverse complement strand
AGGATGCTATATATCTGGAATCTCAACAAGTTTCACTTTATGCATAATAAAACCTGCGTCATTTATGTGAGAAATAAACTAGTTGTCAGTTTTGAAAGCTGTATTATACCATGTATTCAAACGTATTAATAGGAAAAGAAGTTACCTTTAGAGTATTATACACTTCTTAAATATCAATCGATGCATAGTGAACATTTATATATGCAACCCTGAATTGTAATCATCTTTAAAGAAAAAAAAAGATAAAACAAATAAAGTCCATTGCACGTTTTACAGCTTTCATTTACTTATTTATTTTTTATTTAAATTTTTAAAATAAGGTGGTGTACAATTCAGGGTTAGATATACAGACATTGATTATGCAGGGTCCCTGGTTGATGAGTTATGGCCCTCCCCAAGTTTACACTATCCCTCCACTGCCAATCTAACCTCTCCCCATAAAACGTTTTCCACTACTGCCAATCACTTTCTTATAACAGTATAATTGATTAAGTTCAGCTCATGAGGGAGATCATATGGAACTCTCCTCTTTGTTTCTGTGATAAATCACTGAGAATGACCTATCTCATATCCGTCAAACGTTCTGCATAATCCCTATATGTTGGGAGCCAACATCTATAGCTACATGGCTGAGACCTGTAAAGGCCCATCTGGAAGATCACCTCTGACATAGGATATCAGTTATATCTATAATATTGGCGTGTGATTAGTGACCAGTATGCATACACGGCAGTAAAACTTATAAGTAAATATCAATATGCCTGATGGAAAGTGCACAGCAGAATTATTTTTCTCTGTCTTTCTAAGTTGTTATCCATTTTCAAGACATTTTTAAACTTCTATTTCCTGGTAGACTGGTTAGTCAGCTCCTGTTCCCGAAAGCAGTTTCCCCTAGGGCTAAGACTAGAAACTAAATTACCATAATAGTTTTATCGCCCTGCCCCTAGCCAGGCAGAACGTTTTCTTTTGTTTCATTAATTACCGAAACTCTGTTTGCTTCAGCCCATGGCCACCATCATGGCGGCCATGCATTTCCTTGTTCAAGAGTGTGACAGCTACTATTTGATTTTTAGAGTAGACTTGTTAGAATAAAAATATATAC
>NW_007172037.1:0-703 GCF_000164805.1 Carlito syrichta | reverse complement strand
AACTAAATTACCATAATAGTTTTATCCGCCCTGCCCTAGCCAGGCAGAACGTTTTCTTTTGTTTCATTAATTACCGAAACTCTGTTTGTTTCAGCCCAGGGCCACCGTCATGGCGGCCAATGCATTTCCTTGTTCAAGAGTGTGACAGCTACTATTTGATTTTTAGAGTAGACTTGTTAGAATAAAATATAGACATATACAATCATAGTTGCATTTACATTTTATACTATATTTGAGTAAATTTATGCTTGCTGTTTTACTTTTGCTACATTATTCAAATATAATAGTTACTATATGATTTATAAAAGAATTAATGATGAGGTATTAGCTTAATAGGATATAGCATAGTATTAAAGTTCAATCATCAGATTATATAAAAATTAAAGTTTAGACATATGAAGCTCTTATGAATTATAGTAAAGTTTGGTAGTTTAAGAATAAGTTTTAACTGAATTATAAGGAATTACGTTAAATCATAATAGGTTAATAGTATAACTAACAGTTAAGTTATTTAAGTAAACTTATAGATTATAGTATAGTGTTAAGTTGATAATATTAATCGTTAAAAAATATTAGGAGTCAGTGAACTTGGATTGAACCTAGAGGTAACTTAGAAAGTTTTTTGTATTAATCAGGGTTTAGAACAAAGAGTATAATATGAAAGATTTATTGAACATTATAGAAAACACTTTGAACAATTTGT
>NW_007172036.1:0-769 GCF_000164805.1 Carlito syrichta | reverse complement strand
GCTAACTAGTTAGCTTTCCCATCATCTAACGTGTTAGTTAGCTGACTAAATCATCCATCAACTCTTATTAGCTTCTGAGCTTCCTAGGTGGCTCAAGCAGCTGACTTAACCCTTTAGATAACTAGCTAGCTAGCTGACTTATTCAGCTGACTTAACTCGTTAGCTAATTAGCTAGCTAGCCTACTCAAACAGCTGACTCAACCAGTTTTCAAACTAGCTAGCTAGATGACTCAACCAGCTGACCTAACCAATTAGTTAACTAGCTAACTACCTAACTCAACCTGCTGACTTAAACCATTAGCTTACTTGTTAGCTAGCTAGCTGTCTGACTTGCTAGCTAGCTGTCTTAAACAGCTGACTTAATTAGAAAGCTGACTTAATCAGCCGAATTAGGTAGGTGAATTAGCTACTTAGGTAGTTGACTTAACTGACCAACTTAACTAGTTAGCTAGTTGACTTTAATACGTGAATTATATAGTTAGCTAACTATTTAACTCTTTGAATAACTAGCTGACTTAACTAATTAGCTAACTAGTTAGGTAGAAGACTTAAGTAGCTGACTTAAATATTTAGCTAATTAGTGAGCTAGCTTACTTAGCTAGCTGACTTAGCTAGCTAACAGGTTAGCTAGCTGACATAGCTAGCTAACAGGTTAGCTAGCTGACTTAGCTAACTGACTTAACTAGTTACATACCGAGATAGCTAGCTTACTTAATGAGTTGTTTAACAAGTTAATGATCTGTTTTAACTAGTTGGTAAACGAGTTATC
>NW_007172035.1:0-792 GCF_000164805.1 Carlito syrichta | reverse complement strand
CCGACAGGTGAGCTGATTTAACTAATTGTCTGTTGAGTGATCCGACAGGTCAGCTGACTTAACTAGTCAGCCAGCAAGTGAGCCAACTGTTCAGCTGACTTAACTGTTTGACTGACGAGTGAACTGACTGGTCAGCTGACTTTAGCTGACTGGTGAGTGAGTCAAGTAGTCAGAAAACTTAACTTGTCAGTCGGTCACTGAACGGACAAGTGAGCCGATGTAAGTAGTCGACCGACGAGTGAGATGACCGGCGAGCTGCCTTAACTAGTCAGCTGGTGTGTGAGCTGACTGGTGAGTTGAATCAATCAGTTGGCAGGAGAGCAAGCCGACTAGCTGGCTACCCTGTTGGCCTGTGAGTGAGCTGACAAGTTAGTTGACCTTTTGACTGGTGAGCGAGGTGAATAGTTTGCTGACCAGTTGTCAGGCAACGGATCCAACTATTTAGCTGACCTGATGGAAAGCAAGTGATCCTGTGAGTTAGATGACAAGCTAGCTGGGTTTCTAGCTGACTAGTTAGGTAAGTAACTAGCTGATTTACTAGCTGACTTAACTAGCTAGCTGACTAGCTAGCTGGATATGTAGCTGACATAACTGGATACCAAACAAGCTATCTAGCTGTCTACCTAGTTGACTTAACTAAATGTTAATGGGATAGCTAAATTAACTATCTAGTTGACCAGATAGCTAGCTGATTAGCAAGCTGAATAGCTAGCTGACTTAACTAGCTAGCTGAATAGTTAGCTGCCTTGCTAGCTGACTTAACAAGCTATCTGGATATCTAGCTGACTAGCA
>NW_007172034.1:0-600 GCF_000164805.1 Carlito syrichta | reverse complement strand
AAGTGAACACACACTGTTTCAACTCAATTCTTTTTTGGAAATCAAGAGGCAAGCCTCATTTCTTGCCAAAGCATTCTCTGGGGGCTCATTCTTGAAGGCAAATTCCATATAAGCAAGTCTGCTTACCCAGGTTTACCATTCATCAGTTAAAGAATTTTCCCTCCGGGTAACTCCTTTACTAAACTTTGAAAACTTTATCTGAAATAAATTCTAAAAAATAGAGATATCTGAGTGTACAACTTGCAATAAAATGAAAATAACATTGTTAACAGAGCAAAGCATTAATAAAACTCAAGAGGATTAACTGTCAGAGTTGTTATGTGATTCCACCGTGTACTACAAATAATCATATTCTGTGAATAAGTAGTAGATACTAGCTATCTTACCTAAAAATGAGCAATGTCTCACCGCCCCATGCCTTAACTTCCACTTTTTGATTTAAAAAGTTTGAGCCGCCTGAAGTAAGCTTCAAAAAAGTCACAGAAGAGGTGCTTACTTCCAGATGACCATATTGGAAATTTTAATATGGCATTCTGTCCTAGGCATACAATTTCTTTTGTATAGTACAACACATTTCTAGCTTCCATTTCATATCATCAT
>NW_007172033.1:0-689 GCF_000164805.1 Carlito syrichta | reverse complement strand
GAAGATTTAACTAGTCGACCAGTGCTAGAGTCCAGCTCCAACGAGAGTCAGGGCCTGACTGGGGAGAATTGGGAAGTGGCAAAAAAGAAAAGACTAAGACAACAGAAATCCTCTTCCTGGGGAGAGTTCAAGATTGCCCATTTTTATTCAATTCTTACAAGCTTATATAGTTGTTGTTTCTTTTTTAACTGACGCCCCTACCCACAAAATGTATCCCATGTTACACATTAAATGTTTATATCATGTTTTTTTCTTTTGTTTATGGGGAAGTTGTACTTTACAAGTTTCATTTTGTTTCTTCCTGCTACCAGGTGGTGTAGCAATATACCAACTGCCAATTTATCAAACACGTCCTGTGACCTCTAGGTCACCTGAATCTCTTCCCTTTGCTATTCGATTTCTTTTCCTTTACAAATCTATTTTCTTTATTCTACCCTTATATATGCTTTTAGCAGCAATATATTGACTTGTTTTTTCTTTTATATAACCACCCTTATCTTACCCACTACGAATTCTTAATACTATTATTTAAAAAATTTAACTTTCTTAATTCTAATTGCCGTATCTATATTACTTGCTATTTTCTTATCACCTATTTTACATTTTATATTTCTAAACAAAACATGTCTAAATCTACACTTATATATGAAACTAATCTTACTTCTAATCCTAAATGTATTTAATTTAAA
>NW_007172032.1:0-738 GCF_000164805.1 Carlito syrichta | reverse complement strand
TCCAACGAGAGTCAGGGCCAGATTGGGGAGAATTGGGAAGTGGCAAAAAAGAAAAGACTAAGACAACAGAAATCCTCTTCCTGGGAAGAGTTCAAGATTGCCCATTTTTATTCAATTCTTACAAGCTTATATAGTTGTTTTTTTTTTTTTAACTGACGCCCCTACCCACAAAATGTATCCCATGTTACACATTAAATGTTTATATCATGTTGTTTTCTTTTGTTTATGGGGATGTTGAACTTTACAAGTTTCATTTTGTTTCTTCCTGCTACCAGGTAGTGTAGCAATACACCAACTGCCAATTTATCAAACACGTCCTGTGACCTCTAGGTCACCTGAATCTCTTCCCTTTGCTATTCGATTTCTTTTCCTTTACAAATCTATTTTCTTTATTCTACCCTTATATATGCTTTTAGCAGCAATATATTGACTTGTTTTTTCTTTTATATAACCACCCTTATCTTACCCACTACAAATTCTTATTACTATTATTTTAAAAATTTAACTTTCTTAATTCTAATTGCCTTATCTATATTACTTGCTATTTTCTTATCACCTATTTTACATTTTATATTTCTAAACAAAACCTGTCTAAATCTACACTTATATATGAAAGTAATCTTACTTCTAATCCTAAATGTATTTACTTTTAAACCTACATTAAGTGACATAATTTTAAGTTTACCTTAAAACTTAATTTTTTCCTATTCCTGATATTTAACTAATACCTACATCTGA
>NW_007172031.1:0-681 GCF_000164805.1 Carlito syrichta | reverse complement strand
TTTCCTTTACAAATCTATTTTCTTTATCTACCTATTTATGCTTTAGCAGCAATATATTGACTTGTTTTTTCTTTTATATAACCACCTTATCTACCACTACGAAATCTAATACTATTATTTTAAAAATTTAACTTTCTTAATTCTAATTGCCTTATCTATATTACTTGCTATTTTCTTATCACCTATTTTACATTTTATATTTTTAAACAAAACATGTCTAAATCTACACTTATATATGAAACTAATCTTACTTCTAATCCTAAATGTATTTAATTTTAAACCTACATTAAGTGACATAATTTTAAGTTTACCTTAAAACTTAATTATTTCCTGTTCCTGATATTTAACTAATACCTACATCTATAATAAACATTTATCTTTTAATCGTAACTGCTATCTATTTAATTCTAATCCTTACTTTAATTTTAACATTCTTTCTAATTAAACTATAATGCTTCTTAAATCAAAAGGCATGTCTGTGACTTGTTTTTCCCGAAAACACCTGTTTTTGGAGATACTCTGTCTCAATTTCTCATTTTCTCATCAATCACAACTGTCAATGTTGTTACTTATAAAGGGTGTGAGGAAGTACTTGTTTTCCCTTTTTAGCTAAAGGTTGCAAAATTTGCATTCCCTTGTCCCTTCAGGGGGGAAATTTTTTGCTGTTGAGCCCTTTTAACA
>NW_007172030.1:0-1015 GCF_000164805.1 Carlito syrichta | reverse complement strand
TTGATTTCTTTGAGCAGTGTTTGTAGTTTTCCTTGTAAAGGTCTTTCACGCCTCTGGTTAGGAAGATGCCAAAGTATTTCATTTTTTTGTGGCTATTGTGAATGGAATTGTGTTTTTTATTTGGGTTTCTGTTTGTTTATTATTGATGTAGAGAAATGCGATTGTCTTTTGTACATTTATTTTGTATCCTGAGACTTTGCCAAAGGTCTTTAACAATGTTAGGAGGCTTTTGACAGATTCTCTTGGGTTTTCAGGGTACACAATCATATCATCTGCAAAGAGAGATAATTGACTTCCTCTTTTCCTATTTGGATACCCCTGATTGCCTTCTCTTCTCTGATCGCTCGAACCAGGACTTCTAATACTATGTTGAACGGGAAGTGTGAGAGTGCACATCCTTGTCTTGTTCCAGTTTTCAGGGGAAATGATTCTAATTTTTGTCCATTTAGGAGTATGCTTGCTGTGGGTTTCTCGTAGACGGCTTTTACTATTTTGAGGTATGTTCACAATATGCCTAGACGTTCAAGGGTTTTTATCAAGAAGGGGTGCTGGATTTTATCAAAAGCTTTTTCTGCATCTAATGATATAATCATGTGTTTTTTGTTTTGACATCTGTTGATGTATTTAATCACATTTATGGTTTTATGAATGTTGAACCAGCCTTGCATCCCAGGAATGAAGCCTACTTGGTCATGATGGATGATTTTTGAGATGTATTGCTGAATCCGGTTTGCTAGGATCTTGTTGAGAATTTTAGCATCTATGTTCATCAAAGATATTGGCCTGTAGTTCTCTTTCTTTGCTGGATCTTTACCTAGCTTGGGTATCAATGTGATGTTGGCTTCGTAAAATGATTTGGGGAGCGTTCCATCTATTTCAATTGCCTGGAATACCTTCAGTAGGATTGATATCAGCTCCTCCTTAAATGTCTTATAGAATTCTGCTGGAAAGCCATCTGGTCAGGGCTTTTTTTTGTAGGAAGTTTTCTTATTATGTAGTCGATTTCCTTTGATTG
>NW_007172029.1:0-691 GCF_000164805.1 Carlito syrichta | reverse complement strand
CATATTCTCAACTGCATGTGGTGTGTTCACAGGGCAACTGGCTTTAGAGCCAAGAAAAATGTGATTCAGGGGAAAGAATTGTCCCTGGGTGAGGGATGTGTCCCTGGCCTTTGTTGGTGGAAAGTCCTCGTTTCCGAGTCTGAGGGTCAGCCTGCCTGGGGCACAGTTCTCACCTCAGAGAGGAGAGCCAGCAAGAACCTGGACAAAGAGCCTCAGGAAATCCCACACTAAAGCTGGGGCAGCCATTTGTGGGGTTGGGGCCTGAAGGTCCCAATATTGGGTGCCCTCACATGTGATGGGGTGTGGAGGGAAGGACTGAGGGCAGAAAGTTTGAAGGAGAATTTCTTTCTTTCTTTCTTTCTTTCTTTCTTTCTTTCTTTCTTTCTTTCTTTCTTTCTTTCTTTCTTTCTTTCTTTCTTTCTTTCTTTTTTCTTTTCTTTCTTTCTTTCTTTCTTTCTTTCTTTCTTTCTTTCTTTCTTTCTTTCTGTCTTTCTTTTCTTTCCTTGCTAGGTTGCCCTGGCTGCTCTCAAACCACACAACCCAGGCCATACTCTCAGCTTGGGCTTCCAAAATTGCTGGGATCACAGGTTTTCCATTTGGTCGACATCCTGGTCTTCCTGCCTGGTCTTAACTCTGGGCATTGTCTGATCCTCCCAACAATGCCTGATCTCACTCAAGGTTTTCTGGGTTT
>NW_007172028.1:0-729 GCF_000164805.1 Carlito syrichta | reverse complement strand
TAACTTAGCTAGGTGACATAACTACTTAGCTATCTGTCTTAACTGGCTGACTTAACTCGTTAGCTACCTGACTTAACTACCTGAATTCAATATTTAGCTAACTATTTAACTAGCTGTATATCTAGCTGATTTAATAATTAGCTATCTAGTTAGGTAGCATACTTAAGTAGCTGACTTGAATAGTTAGCTAACTAGTGGGCTAACTGACTTAGCTAGTTGACTTAGATTGCTGACTTAACTAATTGGCTAATGAGGTAGCTGGCTGACTTAACGAGTTGGTTAAAGAGTTAGCTAAATATTGTAACTACTTGTTAAACGAGTTAACTAGCTGACAACTAGTTGGTTAATGAGTTAGCTAGATGATTTCACTTGGCTGATGAGTCGGCCGTCTACTTAACTGGCTAAACATGTTGGCTGACTACTCGGCCGACTTGTTAGCTGGCTTAACAGGTCAGCCGAATAGTCGACTGACTAATTAGCTGGGTTAAATAGTTGACTGATGTGTTAGCCCACTAGCTAGCTCACTTAACCAGTTGGCTGGCTGGTTTGTGACCTAATTAGTCAGCCTAGTAGCGGGCCAACTAATTACCTGGCCGAACTATTCAGCCTACTAGTTAGCTGAGCTAACTTTGTCAGCTGAAAAGTGGGCCAACTAGTCGACCGATGGTTAGCTTAGTTAACTACTTGGGCTTCTAGTCTGCCTACAGGCTAGCTGAATTAACTAGTCGG
>NW_007172027.1:0-640 GCF_000164805.1 Carlito syrichta | reverse complement strand
CCATTGCTGTGGGATACCGAGGTAGGAGGATGGCTGGAGCCCAGGAGCCCAAGGCCAGCCTGTGCCATTCATGGAGACCCCGTCTCCACAACCATCCAAACAGGGAGTCTAGGTTCGAGGTATAGGTTGTCGGGACCACTCCAGAGGATGAGGCAGGAAGAGCGCTGGAAGCCGTGATTTTGAGCTTGGTGATGAATGATGGTCATGTCCCAGGTCCCCAGCCTGGGTCACAGAGACAGACTCTGTCTCCCAAAACATCAGAATTGTACACAGATTCCCAACTGCACATGATGTGTTTACAGGGAGACTGGCTTTAAAACCAGGAAAAATGGGATTGGGATAAAGAAATGTCCCCAGATGAGAGATGTGTCCCTGGCCTTTCTTGGTGGAAGTTCCTTGTTGCCGAGTTGGATGGTCAGCCTGCCTGAGGCGCATTTCTCTACTCAGAGAGGAGATCTGGTAGGAACCCATCCAGGGAGCCTCGGGAACTAATGTCATGAAGTGGGGTTAGCAATTGGGGGTTTGGGGCTGGAAGGTGCTGAGCTAGGGGGACCCTCATATGTGGGGGTGGCAGGAGAGGAAAAACTGAGGGCAAAAAAATTGCAGGAGAATGGATTTCTTTTTTGACTTAGATTTTGTG
>NW_007172026.1:0-522 GCF_000164805.1 Carlito syrichta | reverse complement strand
TACAATAAATCAAAAAATTAGCGGGGCGTGGTAGCATCTGCCTGTAGTTCCAGCTACTCGGAAGGCTGAGGCGGAAGGATTGCCGGAGCCCAGCAGGTCGAGGCTGCGGTGGCCGGGAGCGGCCACTGCACTCCAGTCTGGGTGACAGAGTGAGACTCGAACTCAAAAAAAAAAAAAAAAGAAAAGGAGACATCAGCAAATTAAGGGACTATCTACTAATGAGCTAACTTGTAGTAGAAAGACTCTTAGGAGTGTCTGAGTAAAGAGTATAGGGAGTTCTTAGTGAAGTACTATTCCTGCAACTGTTCTCTGAGATCGATAGAGCTACTTATCTATCTATCATCCATCTATCTATCTCAGATGAGATCTTGCTATGTTGCCTAGGCAGGTCTTGAACTCCTGGGCTCAAGTAATACTCCCACCTCAGCCTCCCAAAGTGCTGGGATTATAGATGAGCCACTGCACCCAGCTGAGTTTTAAATTATCATCATCATCATTATTATTATTAAATAATTTATTTAT
>NW_007172025.1:0-4472 GCF_000164805.1 Carlito syrichta | reverse complement strand
GTTACCAGTTTTGGCTTTATGAATTTTGAAATATGTGTGCTAGGTACATAGACTTATTTAATATCTTGTTGAGGAATTAGCCCTTTATCATTATGTGATGGCCCTTGTTATCCCTGATATTTCTTGTGCTGAAATCTACCTTGTCAAAAATTTATATAGTTTCTTTTTTTTTTTTGTAAAGATGTGGTGTACAATTCAGGGTTAGCTACATAAATGGTCACGTACAAGTAAAGTTCGGTACTCTTATTGATGTTATGTTCCTCTCCCTCCTCTTCCCTCTCCATCCCCTGGCCGTGTCCCACTACCACCAATCCCTTTCTTATAGATAATATTCTATAAGATAAATGATAAATGTTCAGGGTTCATTTATGAGTGAGTACATGTAGACTAAGATCTTTGTTTCTGTGAAAAGTCACTGAGTATTATAGGTTCCGATTCCATTCAAGTTGCTGTGAATTTTATAATTTTTTTTCTTTATGACTACATAATATTCCATTGTGTAAATGTACTACATTTTCACATTTTCTATATACAGTCCACATTAGATGGGCAGCACAATTGGTTCCAGGTTTTTACTATTGGGAATAATGCTGCAATAAACATGCGTGTGCAGGTATCTTTCATAGAGTGATTTGAGTTCCTCTACCCAGAAGGGGGATTGCTGCGTCTTATGGAGGGTCAACTTTTAGATCTTTTAGAAATCACCACAGTGTTTTCCACAGAGGTTGTATCAGTTTATACTCCCACCAACAGTGTAGAAGTGTTCCCTTTTACATGCATCTTCTCTAGTATCTGTTGTTTTTCTAGTTATTGATGATGGCCATCCTGACTGGAGTAGGGTGGTATTTCAGTGTGGTGTCAATTTGCATTTCTTTGATGATTAGTGAGGCTGAGCATTTTTTCAAATGTTTGTTGGCTGTTCATATGTCTTCTTCTGAGAAGTGTCTATTTATGTCTTTAAGCCATTTTTTAATAGGGTTGTTTTTTGCTTTTTGTTTTTTTTTTTTCCCATTTGTTTGAGTTCCTTGTAGATCCTGGATGTGAAGCCTTTGTCAGATTTACAGATGACAAATATGTTTTTCCATTCTGAACATTGTTTCCCTGCTTTCTTGATGATTTATTTTGCTTTGCAGAAGATTTTCAGTTTGATTAGGTCCCATTTATCTACTTTTATGGCATTCGCTTTTGGAGAGTTGATCAGTAATTGGTTGCCTATTCCAATTTCTGTAAGGGCGTTTCCTGCATTTTCTTCTGCGATTCTTATAGTTTGAGGTTTTGCATTTAGGTCTTTGATCCATTTAGAGTTGATTTTTGTGTATGGTGATGGGTAGGGATCCTGTTTCAATCTCTTGCATGTGATCAGCCAGTTTTCCCAGCACTATTCACAGAATAGGTTTTCCTTTCCCTAGAGGTTGTTGGTGAAGACTTTTTCAAAGATGATTCAGTTGAGAAATTGAGGTTTTGTTTCTAGAATCTCCATCCTGCTCCATTGGTCCGTGTGCCTGTTCCTGTACCAATACCAAGCTGTTTTGATTATTGTAGGTTTATAGTAGAGTTTGAAGTCGGGAAGTGTGATGCTTCCTACTTTGTTTCTTTTGCTAGGGATTGTTTTGGCTAATCATGGTCTTTTATGTTTTCATATAAATTTCTGTATTGTCGTTTTCAGGCCTGAGAAGAATGATGCTGGTAATTTAATAGGTATTGCGTTAAGTCTGTAGATATCCTTTGGTAGGATGGATATCTTAACAATTTTAATTCTTCCAATTCATGAGCATGGAATATTCTTCCATTTGTTTGTGTCTTCTTTTATATCTTTGAGCAATGTTTTATAGTTTTCATTTAAAGGTCTTTCACTTCTCTGGTTAGGAAGATGCCAAGGTATTTCATTTTATTTGTGGCTATTGAGAATGGGATTGTGCTTTTTATTTGGGTTTCTGTCTGTTTATTATTGGTGTATAGAAATGTGATTGTCTTTTGCATGTTTATTTTACACCCTTAGATTTGGTCAAAGTCATTTATCAGTGCAAGGAGATTTTTGACAGAGTCTCTTGGGTTTTCAAGGTATAGGATGATATCGTCCACAAAGAGAGATAACATAACTTCATTATTCCTGTTTAGATACCCTTGATTTCCTTCTCTTTTCTGATTGTTCTACCTAGGATATCCAATATTATGTTGAACAGGATGTATGAGAGTGGGCAGCCTTGTCTTTTTCAGTTTTCAGGAGAAATGGTTCCAATTTCTGTCTGTTTTGCAGTATATTGGCTGTGAGTCTATTGTAGATGGCTCTTAATATTTTGATGTATGCCTAGGTGTTCAAGGGTTTTGATCAAGAAGTGATGCTGGGTGTTATCAAAAGCTTTTTCTATATCTAACGATAAAATCATGTGGTCCTTGTTTTTACATATGTATTTAAGGTATTTAATTAGCATTTATGGTTTTGTGGATATTAAACCAGCCCTTCATCACAGGGATGAAGATGCCTACTTGGTGATGGTGGATGATTTTTGAGATGTGTTGTTGGATCCGGGTTGCTAAAATATTGTTGAGAATTTTTGCATCTGTGTTCATCAAGGATATTGGCCTATTGTTCTTTTTCTTTGTTAGATCCTTAGCCACTTTGGGTATCAACTGTGATGTTAGCGTCATCAAATGAATTGGGGAGAGTTCTGTCTTTCTCGATTGCCTGGAATACTTTCAGTAGGATTGGTATGAGCTCCTCCTTGTATGTTTTGTAGATTTCTGCTGTGTGATTAAGGGTATTTTGTTTTGTTTTGTTTTATTTTGTAGATAGTTTTCTTATGACAAAGTTAATTTCTTGGGTTGTCTATTTAGGGTCTCAGTTCTTCTTGTTTCAACCTTGGGAGGTTTTGTGATCTCAGAAAGTCCTCTATTTCGTTTAGGTTTTTGAGTTTGTTTTCATACAAGTACATAGTATTCTCTGATAATCTTTTGTGATTCTTTGGGGTCAATTGTGATTTGAATTTTTGCATTTCTGATTGTGTTTATTTGGGCTTTTTCTCTCTTTTTCTTGGTCAGTCTGGCTAGGGATCTGTACATCTTGTTTATCTTTTTAAAGAATCAGCTCTTTTTTTTGTTGATTTTTTTTTTCTGTTATATTTTATGTTTTGTGTCCTGCATTTGGACTTTTATTTTGGTGATCTGAATTCTTCTGCTGAAGTTAGGGTTTGGGTGATCTTGTCTTTCCAGCTCCTTTAGGAATTTGTTAGTCTTTTATCTTGTGATCATTCCATATTCTTAATGTGTGTTTGTAGAGATATAAGTTCCCTTCTTACTACTGATTACATGGCATCCCAGAGGTTTTGGTAAGATGTTTCTTCATTTTCATGCTTCCAGGAAATCTTAATTCTGTTTTGATTTCCGTGTTGACCCAGGAGTTGTTCAGCATCATGCTATTTAGTGTCCATACCTTTGTGGGTTTTGGGGAAACTTTATTGGTGTTGATATTTATTCTTATTCCACTGTGGTCTGAGAAGGTACGTGGCAGTATTTCAATCTTATGAAATTTGTTTATGCTTGATTTATGGCCAAGGATGTGGAGTATGTTCAATCTTGGAATACGTTCCCTGTGGTGATGAGTAGAATGTATATTCTGTGGTTGTTGGGTGGTGTTCTCTGAGCATCTATCTATTAAGTCCATTTGGTCATGTATCAAGTTGAGGTTCTGGATCTCCTTGTTGGTTTTTTGCCCCGATGGTCTATCTAGGGTTGTAGTGGGGTATTTAAGTTCCCAGCTATGATAGTGTTAGAGTCATTATCTTTTTTAGGTTAACTAGAAGCTGCTTTATAAAAAGTTGGTGCTCCTATAGTGCATATATATATGTTTAGGACGAATATTTCTTGTTGATGGATTGAACCTTTTATCATTAGGTCGTGGCTTTTCATATCTTTTTAATTTTTTGATAGCTTAAAGGATATTTTGTCTGATTAGATCACAATTCCTGCTTCTTTTGTGTTCCTTTCACCTGAAAATTTGTTTTCCATCCTCTTAAAGTCTGTGTGTGTCCATTCTGGTGAGATGAGTCTCCTGGAGACAGCATATTGTCGCATATGTTTTCTTATTTAGTTTGCCATTCTGTGTCTTTTCAGTGGTGCATTTAGTCCATTCACATTCATGCTAATTATTGAGATGTGAGAGTTTATCCCTGTCATGAACTTCTTATAGAATTTATTGTTTGTTTTTTTTGTTGGTTTTCTTTTGATTTGGGGGCTGATATATGTGTTTATTTTCAGTCTTTTTCCTGCATTCTTGGGAAGATCGTGGTTGTTCTTTTTTTTCTTCTGTGTTTAATACTTTCTTAAATGTTTCTTGTAGAACTAGTCTGGAGGCAGCATAAACTCTTAGGGATTGAATGTCTGGGAAGCATTTTAATTCTATATAGCTGATGAAGCTTAGTTTAGTTAGGTAGAAAATTCTTGGTTGGAATTGTTTAACTTTGAGTACTTGAAGA
>NW_007172024.1:0-784 GCF_000164805.1 Carlito syrichta | reverse complement strand
AATTCATGCTTACCATGATATGACTTCATGTACTGCGATAAAAAGAAAGTAAAACAAGCTACTTTTTTGAAATACATGCAACTATGCTAAAATGAGGTTAAAATATAATACCCTGATAATTAACTTAATATTTACCTTCACCTAAATGCCAGAAATTTCGTTTCTTTAGCGAGATAGTAAGCATAAAAAGAACAATTTTATTATGATCTTAGTAGGCTTCCTCCATTAAAAACTACAGGTTATATGACTGCAAAATTAGAGAATGTAATTAAGAAACCTATACCCCTATAGTAATGAATATAGAAAAGGCCAAAATCAATTCAATTGCTCTTTCTAACAATAGGCAAAAATGTAGTGTTCAATTTAACTTGGTTTTTGCTAAGATTTTGTCATGCCTGTGTTCGTCAGTGATATTTGTCTGTGGTTTTCTTTGTTTTTTCTTTGCGTGTGTCTGTCTTGTTTTGCTATCAGAGTAGTTCTGGGCTCATATAGTCAGTTGGGAATTATTTCTGCCTCTTCGATTTTTGTGAAGAGTTTAAATTAAACTTATATTTGCTTTTCAACTGCTTGGAAAAATTCAGCTGTGAAGCCATCAAGGCCCTTGGCTCTTTTTTTCTCCCTCTCTCTTTTCTTTATCTTGTTTTCTGCTTTGTTTTGTTTCGTTTTGTTTTTTGAGTTGGGGTCCCCATCAGTTGCAGGCTGACGGGCAGTGCACTGACCATCCTTCTGCTTTGGATCCTCTGTTTTATTTTACACAAAACTATTTGCTGAGTCAAAGATTGAG
>NW_007172023.1:0-797 GCF_000164805.1 Carlito syrichta | reverse complement strand
CATGATATGACCTCATGTACTGCGATAAAAAGAAGTAAAACAAGCTACTTTTTTGGGAAATACATACAACTATGCTAAAATGAGGTTAAAATATAATACCTTGATAATTAACTTAATATTTACCTTCACCTAGATGCCAGAGATTTAGTTTCTTTAGCGAGATAGTAAGCATAAAAAGAACAATTTTATTATGATCTTAGTAGGCTTCCTCCATTAAAAACTAAAGGTTATATGATTGCAAAATTAGAGAATGTAATTAAGAAACCTATACCCCTCTACTAATGAATATAGAAAAGGCCAAAATCAATTCCATTGCTCTTTCTAACAATAGGCAAAAATGTAGTGTTCAATTGAACTTGGTTTTGGCTAAGATTTTTTCATGCCTGTGTTCATCAGTGAGATTTGTCTGTGGTTTTCTTTGTTTTTTCTTTGCGTGTGTCTGTCTTGTTTTGCTATCAGAGTAGTTCTGGGCTCATATAGTCAGTTGGGAATTATTTCTGCCTCTTCGATTTTTGTGAAGAGTTGAAATTAAACTTATATTTGCTTTTCAACTGCTTGGAAAAATTCACCTGTGAAGCCATCAAGGCCCTAGGCTCTTTTTTTCTCCCTCTCTCTTTTCTTTATCTTGTTTTCTGCTTTGTTTTGTTTCGTTTTGTTTTTTGAGTTGGGGTCCCCATCAGTTGCAGGCTGACGGGCAGTGCACTGACCATTCTTCTGCTTTGGATCCTCTGTTTTATTTTACACAAAACTATTTGCTGAGTCAAACATTGAGTGAATGATGAGTCTTCACTCTTCAA
>NW_007172022.1:0-874 GCF_000164805.1 Carlito syrichta | reverse complement strand
ATACCCTGATAATTAACTTAATATTTACCTTCACTAGATGCCAGAGATTTAGTTTCTTTAGCGAGATAGTAATCATAAAAAGAACAATTTTATTATGATCTTAGTAGGCTTCCTCCATTAAAAACTAAAGGTTATATGATTGCAAAATTAGAGAATGTAATTAAGAAACCTATACCCCTCTACTAATGAATATAGAAAAGGCCAAAATCAATTCCATTGCTCTTTCTAACAATAGGCAAAAATGTAGTGTTCAATTGAACTTGGTTTTTGCTAAGATTTTTTCATGCCTGTGTTCATCAGTGAGATTTGTCTGTGGTTTTCTTTGTTTTTTCTTTGCGTGTGTCTGTCTTGTTTTGCTATCAGAGTAGTTCTGGGCTCATATAGTCAGTTGGGAATTATTTCTGCCTCTTCGATTTTTGTGAAGAGTTGAAATTAAACTTATATTTGCTTTTCAACTGCTTGGAAAAATTCAGCTGTGAAGCCATCAAGGCCCTAGGCTCTTTTTTTCTCCCTCTCTCTTTTCTTTATCTTGTTTTCTGCTTTGTTTTGTTTCGTTTTGTTTTTTGAGTTGGGGTCCCCATCAGTTGCAGGCTGACGGGCAGTGCACTGACCATTCTTCTGCTTTGGATCCTCTGTTTTATTTTACACAAAACTATTTGCTGAGTCAAACATTGAGTGAATGATGAGTCTTCACTCTTCAAGGGAAAGTCGGTGCCCGCTGATTACCTAAAGAGGTTACAATTATGAAAACGGCTTAGGTATTCCTATGATCGCAAAGACACAGAATCAAGTAAAGACTAATGACACCGCTGGACGGAAATCAGAGGGAAAATCAAAATTTCTTTACTGAAAATAAGTAAAGAAGTCTTTTATG
>NW_007172021.1:0-796 GCF_000164805.1 Carlito syrichta | reverse complement strand
TTTGTAAGTTGTGCTACACATGTTTCCCAGAAATAAATCCCACTTGGCATGGCGTTAATTAATACATTTTAATATACGTGGCTGTGGATTGGTGTCCGAAATGCTGATGAATGCCTTACAATGAATAAGTGAAGAAAAAGCATAGAGATTCCACGCCCACACCAACAGTATGGGAGCTCTGTGGACATCCACTCAGAGAACAGTCATAACCCATGATAGCAGCTGCTTTCAAAAAGTTCTTCAAAGTCTGTGGAGTTTGTCTTAAGTTAGGCATGCAGCCACCAGAAATGTTTGGTCTCCGTGACAGCATTGAGAATAGGTGGCACATGGCCATGACCTATCCCCGGCGCTAGCTGTACCTAGTGAAAGGTCTGCATGGTTGAGTGTGGTCGAGAAGTTGGTGCTGTGTTTTCCCTCAGCTCCCAGACCAGAGTGTCAGTGTCTTCTTTCCAGCTCTGAGTCCTGGAGGTTCAGTTCCTGGCAAGTGAGTCCGAGAGGCTGGGGCTTCCTTCCTCCACCTGTTGCCCACTCACAGGATTGGAGCTCTGTCCCGGGCCTGGCAGGCTGGGAAAATGGGGTCAAATTGTCTGCAAGCTGCTTTTCTTGTAGAGCAGAGGTTGCATGCTGGTGGCGGCCACCTGTGAGGACTTGGAAACATGACCTCACTCAGCACCCATCCTGAAGCATGGGTGTCACTCCAAGAGAAGTGGGTCTCTGTCCTTACCTTTGGCTCCACAGCATGGGTTTAGAGGAGGTTTTCCTCGCATTAGAGGCCCTTCGTATGATCACAGCCCTC
>NW_007172020.1:0-836 GCF_000164805.1 Carlito syrichta | reverse complement strand
CTGACTTATCTAGTTGGCTAATCTAGCTACCTTCTGGTCATAATTAGCTGACTAATATAGCTAGCTTTCTGACTAGCCAGCTGACTTAACTAGCTGAAATAACTATCTAGTCAGATGGCCAGTCATCTGACTTAACTAGCTTTTTAACTAGCTAATAAGCTGGATAGCCAAGGGCCTTAATGAGCTAAATTAGCTAGAAAGCTCGTTGTCAGCTGACTTAACAAGCTGACTTAACTTGCTAGCCAGCTGTTTGCCAGCTGACTTAACTGGCTGACTTAAACAGCTAGTCAGTTTACTAGCCAGCTTACTTAACTAGCTGGCTACATATCTAGCCAGCTGGCTAGTCAGCTGACTTACCTAGCTTACTTAAGTTAGGAAGCTTGCTAGCCAACTCTCTTAACTTGCTAGGTATCTATGTAGCCAGCAGGTTAACCAAATGACTTAAATAGCTAACTTGAACAACTATCCTGCTGGTTAACCAGCTGAATTCTCTAGCTAGCTACCTAGCTAGCAAGCTGGCTAGACAGCTGACTAAACTAGCTGACTAAACCACCTAGCCAGTTGGCTAGCCAGCTGACTTAACTCACTGACATCACTAGCTAACCAAGTAGCAATATAGCTGACAACTAGCTATCTACCTATCTAGCCAGTTGGCTAGCCAGCTGTCTTAACTAGCTGAATTAGCCATCTAGCCAGATGGCTAGCCAACTGACTTAACAAGCTCGCTACCTAGCTTGCCAGCTGACTTAAATAGCTGGCTTAACTAGCAGCTACCTAACTAGCCAGCTGACTTAAAAAGTTAGCTAAGTAGCTAGCTACCTAGTTAGTCACCTGGA
>NW_007172019.1:0-755 GCF_000164805.1 Carlito syrichta | reverse complement strand
CAAGCTGACTTAACTTGCTAGCCAGCTGTTTACCAGCTGACTTAACTGGCTGACTTAAACAGCTAGTCAATTTACTAGCCAGCTTACTTAACTAGCTGGCTACATATCTAGCCAACTGGCTAGTCAGCTGACTTACCTAGCTTACTTAAGTTAGGAAGCTTGCTAGCCAACTCTCTTAACTTGCTAGGTATCTATGTAGCCAGCAGGTTAGCCAAATGACTTAAATAGCTAACTTGAACAACTATCCTGCTGGCTAACCAGCTGAAATCTCTAGCTAGCTACCTACCTAGCAAGCTGGCTAGACAGCTGACTAAACTAGCTGACTAAACCACCTAGCCAGTTGGCTAGCCAGCTGACTTAACTCACTGACATCACTAGCTAACCAAGTAGCAATATAGCTGACTTAACTGGCTAGCTACCTATCTATCCATTTGGCTAGACAGCTGTCTTAACTAGCTGAATTAACCATCTAGCCAGATGGCTAGCCAACTGACTTAACAAGCTCGCTACCTAGCTTACCAGCTGACTTAAATAGCTGGCTTAACTAGCAGCTACCTAACTAGCCAGCTGACTTAAAAAGTTAGCTAAGTAGCTAGCTACCTAGTTAGTCACCTGGCTTAAATAGTTAGCTAACAAGATAGCTGCCTAGCTAACAAGCTGACATAAATAGTAAGCTTCCTTGCCAGCTAGCTGACTTACGAGCTAAATAAGTAGTAGCTTAACAACTTAGCTATCTGACTTAACTGGCTGACTTT
>NW_007172018.1:0-2698 GCF_000164805.1 Carlito syrichta | reverse complement strand
CTACTAGCTAGACAGCTGACCTAAATAGTTAGCTAACTAACTCACTACCTCGCTAGCCAACTGATTTAAACAGTTAGCTAACTAGCTAACTACTTAGCTAACAAGCACACTTAAATAGTTAGCTGCCTGGCTAGCTAGATGTCTTAAGATGCTAGCTAACTAGTTAGCTTACTCATTATCTAACGTGCTAGGTAACTGACTTCGTCATCTGACTTAACTCTTTAGCTATGAGCTTCCTAGGTGTCTCAAGCAGCTGACTTACTCCTTAGCTTACTAGGTAGCTAGCTGACTCGTCCAAATGACTTAACTTGTTAGCTAACTAGCTAGCTAGCCTACTCAACCAGCTTACTCAAACCGTTTGCTAACCAGCTAGCTAGCTGACTCAACCAGCTGACTTAACCAGTTAGTTAACTAGCTAACTACCTGACTCAACCTCTGACCTAATCCGTTTGCTAGCGTGCTAGTTAGCAGTCTTAACCAACTGACTTAATTTGAAAGCTGACTTAACTATCTGAATTATTTAGGTGACTTAACTACTTAAGTAGCTGATTTAACTGACCAACTTAACTAGTAAGCTAGTTGACTTTACTACCTGAATTAAATAGTTAGCTAACAATTTAACTAGCTGAATAACTAGCTGACTTAACTAATTAGCTTGCCAGTTAGTTAACAGACTTAAGTACCTGACTTAAATAGTTAACTAACTAGTGAACTAGCTGACTTAGCTAGCTAGCTGGTTAGCTAGCTGACATAGCTAACTGACTTAACTAGTTGGCTAAGGAGATAGCTAGCTGACTTAACGAGTTGGTTAATGAGTTAGCTGCCTCTTTTAACTAGTTGGTAAATGAGTTAACTAGCTGACTTAATGTTGGGAGCCAGCCTTGGAGGTCCACATGATTGACAGGGTCCCGGTGGGCCGAAGACCTGGGCCGCAGGGCGAGCCCAGGAAGCGGAGGCCCTTCTGTCTTCCACCTTTGCTGTTTGATACAGCTGAAGAAATTCTTTGCAGTCGTGGAAGAAGAAAATGGTATGTTTATGCGAAGTACTCACACCTAACCTGAGAATGTCATGGTTCATTTTCCCATTTTCCCACTATGCCGCTTGGCCTTTTCTAACATATGCAAGGGTTAAACTCTGAAGCACATCAAAAATGCTTTTTTTCACTTGGTTATAAGTTACTAGATATTACTTGAGTATAAAATGATATAAGTATATTCACATCTTATTTGATTTAGAATTATGCAGCTTAGTGGTCAGACATAAGGTGTTTTTAGAAGCACAAGTTTATGGTAAGTTCATTATGAGTTCATTATAAGTTCTAACACTTATCTAGGAGTTATGTAGGTGATTTATAACACTGTCTTCACAGACTTAGGATAAAGATTAATCATTAAGGTTTTTACTTAATTCTATAGTTAAATTTTAAGTAAACATTTATAGAGTGGGTTTTCACTGAATTCATAATATACTAATTAGATACTTTTATGATAATTAACTGAATACAGAAAGCAACTTGGGGGCCTGGGAAATGTCATTAAAAGCTTCTTTTGAGTTTTCCTTAGAAATAAACACTGCAGGATAAGAGAAAAGTAATGAAAACACCTGGACAAGAAAGGTGATTACAAAAGCTTTGAAGGTCGTAAAAGCCCAAAAAGAGAAGAACTGCTACATGAAGAACCATGCACCTGGGAACTTTCTTGAAGCACTTCAAGGACTGTAATTTGGGACTCTTTTGAAGAAAGTTGCTGGCAGTGCTATTCTAGATATGATAATTGTTTTATCCATGTATTAATCATAATTGATAAATGTAATATCATACAAGTTTATATAATCAATGTACATATATATGAGGGTTGAAAAAATTATTAGGCTCTGGTTAAGTTTAACAAGGTTTTTACTTTGTGTCATTAATTAAGTCTTAGTGCTATAGTTTAGTGTTTTATAGCTACTTTGAAGATTGTTTTAAGTTCATAAGTTTAAGTTCACACAGTGATAAAGCTGGTGCCTCAAAGATAATAATAATTGCTCCACCGCCTATCTTAAGACAAAGATGTTTTCCAAGAGGTTGCCAAGCATAAGGTAAAACAGCCAAATCACCATTATCCTAAACTTAAAAGCTCATTGGCAATTTGCAACCATAATAATTTTAGTTGTGTTAGTTTTATTTAATTATGTTTCATTCACTTTATATGTTTATCCAGAGTAAAGATTAGTGTATGTATTTTCACAGTAAGTGACTTTCATAGTTATTCTTTAAATGCTAGTCACTGTTGTTTGGTCAAGTTAATGGGCTTCATGTTCCTACTATCACTAGATACAATCTATAGTTTTGTGCTAGTGATTGTAAGGCTTTTTTAATTAGACTAGTGATGTGGAACCGAAATCAAAGTAAACCTTGTATGCATGATGTTTAGTTTAAGTGAAACTCCTTTTACACTTATCTCAAGACTCATTAACTGAAAGTAGATACTGTTTTTGGCTTATTCGTTTCTTCTAAAGACCACTAGATGGTGGTAACTTTTAAAACATATATACGTGAAGGAATTTTCTTTGTCTTGCCCCTTTTACAAATGCTATAAAAGCTTTCTGTTAACTAATAAAGGATGACATCTGCTCAGGAAGCAGGTGTCTGGGAATATTGTGTCCGTCTTTTGCCTATCCGGTCTCTCCTTCAGGAGATCTCACGACCTGGCAAAAG
>NW_007172017.1:0-873 GCF_000164805.1 Carlito syrichta | reverse complement strand
TGCCAAGCATAAGGTAAAACAGCCAAATCACCATTATCTAAACTAAAAGCTCATTGGCAATTTGCAACCATAATAATTTTAGTGTGTTAGTTTTATTTAATTATGTTTCATTCACTTTATATGTTATCCAGAGTAAAGATTAGTGTATGTATTTTCACAGTAAGTGACTTTCATAGTTATTCTTTAAATGCTAGTCACTGTTGTTTGGTCAAGATAATGGGCTTCATGTTCCTACTATCACTAGATACAATCTATAGTTTTGTGCTAGTGATTGTAAGGCTTTTTTTAATTAGACTAGTGATGTGGAACCGAAATCAAAGTAAACCTTGTATGCATGATGTTTAGTTTAAGTGAAACTCCTTTTACACTTATCTCAAGACTCATTAACTGAAAGTAGATACTGTTTTTGGCTTATTCGTTTCTTCTAAAGACAACTAGATGGTGGTAACTTTTAAAACATATATACGTGAAGGAATTTTCTTTGTCTTGCCCCTTTTACAAATGCTATAAAAGCTTTCTGTTAACTAATAAAGGATGACATCTGCTCAGGAAGCAGGTGTCTGGGAATATTGTGTCCGTCTTTTGCCTATCCGGTCTCTCCTTCAGGAGATCTCACGACCTGGCAAAAGGGGCTGGATCCCTAAAACTTAACTAGTTGTTTAATGAGTTAGCTTTGTATCTGAACATGTTGGCTGATGAGTTGGCCCACTAGTCAGCTTTGTTAACTAGTTGGATGGCTGGCATGCTGAACTAACTAGTTGGCCAATTAGGAGGCTGACTAGTTAACTGGCCTAACTTGTCAAATAGTTAGTTGAGCTAACTTGTCAGCTGACAAGTTAGCAGACTAGTTGGTCGATTGGTTAGCTGGCTTGA
>NW_007172016.1:0-749 GCF_000164805.1 Carlito syrichta | reverse complement strand
TATAAACAGGACCATAAAAGACCGCTTTTATTTACCTGGCCAACGTAAGCAATTGCTAACAATCTTTACATAATTTTAAAAAACATATAGTGTAATATAAAATGTTTCCAATGGCATACCTTTATTCCTATTTTACACTCACCTGCTGTATGCAGTACTAAATCTAGCTACAAAAAGAAAAAAAAAAAAGCATGCTTATGTTATTAGAGGAAACTAAATAGTGCCAATAATTTAATCCCCAGTTTTGTGGCTGAAACAAAGCAAGATTGAAGAAAAAAATGTAAGCTAGAGTTGAGTTTACTAAGGTAGTGTTTTATCAAGTATTATGGCACAAAGCAGGATTTCTCAGCCTTGGCTCTAAGGACCTTTGGAGCTGAGTCATTCCTTGCTGTGGGAACTATTTTATGCATTTATAGGAAGTTTAAAAGTATCTCTCATTCTATTTACCAGCTGTAACATCCCTACCCAGTGGTGACAACCAAGACTGTCTCCAGTCATCTCCACATGGAACCTTATGTGAGGGAATAGGAATTGCTCCTGGTAAAGAGCTGACATAAACTAAGGGGTGTCTAAAGGTAATTAAAGCACCTTATGACTTGATTTCTATTTAATTTGTAGTTCTAAACTTTTGTTACTAATGCAAAGTGGTATGCCACTGAAGTTTCTCGGTGTTGGGTCCAACACACATTTTAAAAGCTGTTGGATGCATATTTTATTCTTTCTTTCCTTTTTTTTTTTTTTTTTTTTTT
>NW_007172015.1:0-951 GCF_000164805.1 Carlito syrichta | reverse complement strand
GCTGGAGACTATGAGCCCAAGTCCCAGCCCGGGCCATGCAGGGAGACCCCGTCTCTGCACTAATACAAACAGGGGGATTGGAGTAAAGGAATGTCCCCAGGTTAGGGATGTGTCCCTGGCCCTTCTTGGCAGAAGTTTCTCATTGCATGTCAGAGGCTTGTCCTGCCTGGGGCACATAAGTCACCTAGAAGAGGAGAGTCAGCAGGAACCCGGCCAGGGAACTCAGGAAATACCACACCAAAGCAGTGGCATGTTTCAGGGTTTTATGCTTGGGTAAACCTCCCATGTGCGGGGGGGGCAGGGCTGAAGGACTGAGGTCAGAAGGTTTGCAGGAGAATGGATTTCTTTCTTTCTCTCTTTCTTTCTTTCTTTCTTTCTTTCTTTCTTTCTTTCTTTCTTTCTTTCTTTCCTTCTTTCTTTCTTGTTTTGTTTTTTAGTTGGAGTCTCACTCAGTCACCAAGACTGGAGTGCAGTAGCTGCTCCTGGCCACCACAGTCTTGACTTGCAGGGCACCTGCAATCCTTCCGCCTCAGCCTTCCAGAAAACAGGAACTACAGGTGTGCACTACCACACTTGGCTATTTTTTTTTTTTATTGTAGAGATGAGGTCTCGCCAAGTTTCCCAGGCAGGTCTCGAACCTGCAGGCTCATATAATTCACTAAACTTGGCCTCCCAAAGTGTGGGATTACAGGCTGAGGCACTGAGTCCGGCTTCTTTCTGTCTTTTCTTTCCTTATTAGGTTGCCCAGGCTGCTCTCAAACAGCACAAATTGGGCCATCCTCTTGGTCTTGGTCTCCCAAACTGCTGTGATCACAGGCTTTCTATTTGGTTGACATTCTTGTCTTCCAGCCTGGTCTTTAACTCAGGGCCGGAGGTGATCCCCCTGCCGAGGCCTGCCCTCACCCAGGGTTTTCTAGGTTTTTCTTGGGGTCGGGGTGTTGGCTAGCTATG
>NW_007172014.1:0-691 GCF_000164805.1 Carlito syrichta | reverse complement strand
CCTTTCT
The DNA here is from genome assembly GCF_000164805.1 of Carlito syrichta. NCBI lineage: Eukaryota > Metazoa > Chordata > Mammalia > Primates > Tarsiidae > Carlito > Carlito syrichta. The sequence goes on along the minus strand of NW_007172014.1, from coordinate 684 downwards.
TTCTCTCTTTCTTTCTTTCTTTCTTTCCTTCTTTCTTTCTTGTTTTGTTTTTTAGTTGGAGTCTCACTCAGTCACCAAGACTGGAATGCAGTAGCTGCTCCTGGCCACCACAGTCTTGACTTGCAGGGCACCTGCAATCCTTCCGCCTCAGCCTTCCAGAAAACAGGAACTACAGGTGTGCACTACCACACTTGGCTATTTTTTTTTTATTGTAGAGATGAGGTCTCGCCAAGTTTCCCAGGCAGGTCTCGAACCTGCGGGCTCATATAATTCACTCACCTTGGCCTCCCAAAGTGTGGGATTACAGGCTGAGGCACTGAGTCCGGCTTCTTTCTGTCTTTTCTTTCCTTATTAGGTTGCCCAGGCTGCTCTCAAACAGCACACATTGGGCCATCCTCTTGGCCTTGGTCTCCCAAACTGCTGTGATCACAGGCTTTCTATTTGGTCGACATTCTTGTCTTCCAGCCTGGTCTTTAACTCAGGGCTGGAGGTGATCCCCCTGCCGAGGCCTGCCCTCACCCAGGGTTTTCTAGGTTTTTCTTGGGGTCGGGGTGTTGGCTAGCTATGGTGTCCAGCCTGGTCTTGAGCTCCCAAAAATCTGGCCATCTTCCTGTCTCGGCCTACCCGAGTGCCAGTGAAACAAGCCATGACATGCTCGGTCGTCCCCGCTTCCTGAAGTTTTGA
>NW_007172013.1:0-738 GCF_000164805.1 Carlito syrichta | reverse complement strand
AGGTCTCGAACCTGCGGGCTCATATAATTCACTCACCTGGCCTCCCAAAATGTGGGATTACAGGCTGAGGCACTGAGTCCCGGCTTCTTCTGTCTTTTCTTCCTTATTAGGTTGCCAGGCTGCTCTCAAACAGCACAAATTGGGCCATCCTCTTGACCTTGGTCTCCCAAACTGCTGTGATCACAGGCTTTCTATTTGGTTGACATTCTTGTCTTCCAGCCTGGTCTTTAACTCAGGGCCGGAGGTGATCCCCCTGCCGAGGCCTGCCCTCACCCAAGGTTTTCTAGGTTTTTCTTGGGGTCAGGGTATTGGCTAGCTATGGTGTCCAGCCTGGTCTTGAGCTCCCAAAATCCGGCCATCTTCCTGTCTCGGCCTACCCGAGTGCCAGTGAAACAGGCATGAGATGCTCGGGCGTCCCCGCTTCCTGAAGTTTTGAGAGTTATGCAATCCCTTTCTGAGAGGCAGCCCCTGGGAGGATCAAGGGGGACCACACTGGGCTGGCAGAGGTGTGGGTGACCCAGCAGAGACACGCCCTTATCCCAGGGAGAGCTCAGCAGGTGTCTCCCACTGCTCATTCTGGGATTGTGGGGTGTCAGAAGGGAGTGGTGCTCACGGTGGGTCCCCAAGAGTGGTGTGGAGGCTGGAGCAGGGACTCATGCTTGTCATCCTGGGGCTCTTGTATGCTGAGTCAAGAGGATGTCCTGAGCCCCCAGGTTAGAGACCAGCCTAGGGAACTTG
>NW_007172012.1:0-705 GCF_000164805.1 Carlito syrichta | reverse complement strand
TTCCTCACTAGGTTTCCAAGGTTGCTCTGAAACTGCCCAACTCTGGGTCATCCTCTTGGCCAGGGCCTCCCAAAATGCTGCGATCACAGGCTCTCCATTGGTCAACATCCTTTCTTCCTGCCTGGTCTTGAACTCCTGGCCCTGATGAGAGCCTCCCACTGAGACCTGCTCTTACCCAAGCTTTTCTGGGTTTTGCTAGGGGTCATAGTTGGGGCTTGGTATGGTGTCCAGCCTAGTCTCAATCTCCCAAGCTCTGTCCATATTCCCATCTTGGCCACCGCAAGTGCCGAAGGTTTGAGAGTAATGCCCTCCTTTTACCCAAGGCAGCCCCTGGGAGGAGTGAGCATGTCCACCCAGGGGAACAAGGCAGGTGGAGGGGTGGGCAGCCTGCCTGAGACATGCCTCTGAGTCAGGCACTCCCCCTGGGGAGGGCACGCTGTCAACTCTGGCCACCCTCTCCAGGGTCCCAGGTTGTTGGAAGGGAGTGGGTCACACGGTGGGCCCCAAGAGGGGTGTGGAGGCTGGGCGCATGGGCTCATGCTTGCCATCCCAGTGCTCTGGGAGGCTGAGGCGAGAGGATGGCCTGAGTTCCCGTGTTTGAGACAAACCCAGCACCTTGGCAAGATCTCTTTGCTACAAGAAGTCAAAAACCTGAGCCGAACGTGGTGGGACACGCCTGTCATTCTGGCCACTCGGGAGGCCATG
>NW_007172011.1:0-965 GCF_000164805.1 Carlito syrichta | reverse complement strand
TCTTGGCCCCGCAAGTGCCAAAGGTTTGAGAGTAATGCCCTCCTTTTACCCAAGGCAGCCCCTGGGAGGAGTGAGTATGTCCACTCAGGGGAACAAGGCAGGTGGAGGGGTGGGCAGCCTACCTGAGACATGCCTCTGAGTCAGGCACTCCCCCTGGGGAGGGCACGCTGTCAACTCTGGCCACCCTCTCCAGGGTCCCAGGTTGTTGGAAGGGAGTGGGTCACACGGTGGGCCCCAAGAGGGGTGTGGAGGCTGGGCGCATGGGCTCATGCTTGCCATCCCAGTGCTCTGGGAGGCTGAGGCGAGAGGATGGCCTGAGTTCCCGTGTTTGAGACAAACCCAGCACCTTGGCAAGATCTCTTTGCTACAAGAAGTCAAAAACCTGAGCTGAACGTGGTGGGACACGCCTGTCATTCTGGCCACTCGGGAGGCCGTGGCTGGACAGTGGAGGCCACGGTGGGCGAAAGTGAGCCCCTGTGTTCCAGCCTGGGCGACAGAGCGTGACTCAGACTCAGAATAATAATTCCAACCACCAGCACCACCAAAACCACAGGCCAGGCTCAGGGACTCAGCCTGGCATCCTGGCACTTCAGAGGCCCCGAAGAGTGGAGGATCTGAGCCTGTGGGTTCAACACCATTCCAGGACATGGGGCAAGACCTCATCTCAGTCATCAATATAAATCAAAAGAGTAGCCAGGAGTGGTGGCACAGGCCTGTCTTACCAGCCACTCAGGGAGCCAAGTCAGGATGATCGCATTAGCCAGGCAGGTGGAGTCCATGGTAGCCATGAGCCTGGCTTTGCGCTCCAACTTGGGCGACAGTCGGGATTCTGTCTCCAAATATTAATGATCACCAGCACCACCACCACCACCAACTCTGCCACCCAGCGTGAGGAGTCACCCTCAGGGCTGGGAGAGGAAAAGGCACCTTCTGGCCATTGTTCATGGGAGGTTCAAAGGTGGCCA
>NW_007172010.1:0-923 GCF_000164805.1 Carlito syrichta | reverse complement strand
TTGATAATGTAGCAAAAGGAAACAAACAGCAAGCATAAATTATGCAACTATGAATGTATATGTATATATTTATCCTAACAAGTCTACTCTAAAAATCAAATTGTAGCTGTCACACTCTTGAACAAGGAAATGCAGGGCTGCCAAGATGGCGGCCATGGACTGAAGCAGACAGAGTTTCAGTAATTAACGAAACAAAAGAAAACGTTCTGCCTGGCTAGGGGCAGGGCGACAAAACTATCATGGTAATTTAGTTTCTAATCTTAGCCCGAGGGGAAACAGCTTTCGGGAACAAGAGCTGACTACCCAGTCTACCAGGAAATAGAAGTTAAAAAATATCTAGAAAGAAGTAAAACTTAGAAAGACAGAGAGAAATAATTCTGCTATGCACTTTCCATCAGGTGTATTGAGATTTACTTATGTTTTACTGCCATATATGCACACTGGTCACTAATCACACGCCAATATTATAGGTATAACTGATATCCTATGTCAGAGGCGATCTTCCAGATGGGCCTTTACAGGCCTCAGCCATGTAGCTATAGATGTTGGCTCCCAACAATAAGTAAATAAGCAAATTTCAATAACAATCCTAGATTAAGAGAAACAGTACTCAGAGATGCTACAATATTTTACCTAAAATGTCCAGTTTCACACAACTACAAAAATAAGAAATGCAAATAAACACAAAAATATAGCCCATATATGAGGATGGGGGCAATAGAAACTGCCTATGAGAACAAAGAGATGTTCAATTTTTTAGGAAAAGTCTTGAAAGTAGCCATCATAAATATATTCACAGAACTAAACAAAAACCATGATTAAATAAATAAAGATATGACGACAATGTCATTTCAAGTAGTAAGTGATAGCAAAGAGATATAAATTACAAAAAGAATCCTGGAGATTCTGGAGTCAAAAAGTAC
>NW_007172009.1:0-902 GCF_000164805.1 Carlito syrichta | reverse complement strand
TAAACTTTGTCCATTTTGAAGACAGTTTGGGCTATTGCAGGTCTCATGCCATTCTACTGAAATACAAGACATTTGGGTTTGGGTAGAGATTTCCTTTTGTTTGTAATGCTTTGTGTAGCAGTAGCACATTCCAATATCACGGTTTTTATTTATTGAACCCAGTATTTCCTTTTCATTTGCTTATGTCCTCTGCAATGTCTACCAGCAATATTGTGTACTGTTTCGTGTACTATTCTATTGTCTGCTTAACTTTTTTTTCACTATTTTGTGGTTTTGGCTGCTACTGGAAATGAATTGTGTCCTTAGTGGTTTCTTCAGGTTGACTTTGAACGTGTAGAGAGACACCTGGTTTTGGTATGCTGAATTTGTGTTCCGCAACAATGCTGAATTTTTAGTTCTGAAAGGGTCAGTGTCTGTGTGTGTGTGTGTGTGTGTGTGTGTGTGTGTGTGTGTGTGTGTGTGTGTCTGGTAAACTTGTTGGAGCTATCTCTACGTAACGTCGTTTGTATGTGAAGTGAGTTGACTTTACTTTTCGTCTCACGTTAGGATACCTTGAAAAATGGTTTTTTGTTTAATTGCTCTGTTCAGCGTTCTGAAACCTATCTTGAAGGGAAGTCGTGGAAGAGTATATCCATGTTTACTTCTTGATCTTTTGGGAAAAGCTGAAAGTTTCACCATGGAGTAATCATGTCAGTTTTATGTTTTACTACATGGCCTTTATTAGGTGAAGGAGGTTTTCTTCTATTCTGAGTAACCTGTTAGGGTTTCTATCATGAATCAGTGTGAAGTTCTCTCAATTCCCTTTCCACATCAACAAAGAAGGGTGTATGTGGCTTCTATCATGAATAGTGTGAAGTTTTCTCAATTCCCTTTCCACCTCAGTAAAGAAGGTTGTATGTGGG
>NW_007172008.1:0-1218 GCF_000164805.1 Carlito syrichta | reverse complement strand
GGTGGCCAGCAGCAGCCACTGCACTGCAGTCTGGGCAACAGAGTAAGACTCCAACTCAAAAATAAAATAAATAAATAAAATAAAATAAAATAAAATAAAATATAGCTTGAGCTGCAATTTAAAATAAAGATAATCAATGAGTAACATAAAATTGAACATTTATTTATAAAAGTAAGAAAATCTAGATGAAATATATAAAAAAATCTTAAGTTTGGTGTTTATAAAGATATTTTAAAAAATTTAAAGTCAGAGACAGGGCAAGATGGCGACGGCATAGGTGAACTGGTGAGATTCTCTGAACGTGAGTTCCTAAAAAGGCTATTACTTCTCTTCCCCCATCCCCCAGCCCACCACCAACCATGCTGGTGCCAGGCCCGGGAACTTCAGTCCCACACAAGGCCAGATATTGCGGCCCCCCCCACTGCTGCTCTTCTACTCGTGTGTGGAAGTCTCCGGTCCCAGCCCCCTTCAGTTCCCTCCCCAGCTGCATTGTCTCCAGGCCGGGCACCTGGCACCAAGCCGCCGGTCACACAGGGAGGCTCTGGGCGCCCGCCCCTCAGAGACACGGGTCCCATTCCTGGCTGAAGTACTCTGTAGGGGGCCCAACGCCAGTCTCGCCGCTCACCGCCTGCCCTTTGAAACTTTGGAGCTCTGGAACTCCGGGTCCAACCTGGTTGAAGCACTCAGCGTGAGACCCCAAGCCAGAGGACCCAGACAAGCGGAGCAAAACAGATCTGCTTAAACTGCCTCACCATTCTCCAGGCAGAGACTTCCATTGCCCCGCCCACCTATCAACAAACTTTACCTCATTTCCTAAGGCCAGACATTGCAGCGTGCGGGGAAGTTTTGGGTCCCTGCTCCCACCGGCTCTCTCCCAGGCTGCATTGTCTCCAGCCCGGCACTCGGCACTGCCGGTCATACAGGGAGGTTCTGGGTGCCCTCCCCTCAGAGACACCGGTCCCATTCCTGGCTGAAGTACCCTGTGGAGGGCCCAGAGCCACTCTCGCCGCCCACTGCCTGCCCTTTGGAGCTTTGGAGCTCTGGAACTCCGGGCCCACCCTGGCTGAGGCACTCAGTGCGAGACCCCAAGCCGGGGGACAAAGACAAGTGGAGAAAAACAGATCTGGGTAAACTACCTTGCTATTCTCCAGGCAGAGACTTCCATTGCCCGCCCACCTATCAACAAACTTTACCTCAGTTCCTAAGGCAACAGCGCAA
>NW_007172007.1:0-1045 GCF_000164805.1 Carlito syrichta | reverse complement strand
GTCCAAGGACTGCACTGACAATTTTCACAGTATGAGAAACGCCAAATCTACAGACCATTTTCTGTTTCTACCTCATGGCCCAACATGGCTAGACTAGCTTAAGCCATCACATCCACATTTTAATCAGTAGCGAGAAGAAAAGGGAAGAAGCCTCCTCAATCCTAAAAATTGCACACACACACCTATTTACATCTATTGTATAGATGAGTTAGCTCCACTAAAGCTTCAGGGAAGGCTGAGTAATGTAGTCTTTTTTCCTAGTAAATTACCTATTTTTTGCTTGTGTCCTGAGGATGACTTTGAACTAAAACATGTTAAAGTCCTTTGGAGTAAAATAAAGCACCCTTGGAGATAAATGATTAGTAATGACAGTAAATACTTTTTTTTTTTTACATCAACAGACTATTTTATCTTCCTTATGACTCCAAATTAAAATACTGAGAACTGCCCGACCATCAGTAAAAGCAACAAAGGCGGTCAGGTTGCCTTTCTATTGGAAGCATCTGGGGAATAAATGAAAAGCAACACAGTAGCTGATTGGCCTTCACTGGCAAAGATGCAAAGAAAGATCATGCTCACTTCTTGGTCATGAGCAAAATGGCTCCCTGTTTTGGTGTACGGTTAATGACTTAGATCACTGGAGACTGCTGATGCCTGAATTCACAGATGGATTAACAAACCCATTCCTTGAATATACTGGCTCTTTGCCCTACCTATGGCCTTGGTCTCACATGCCCCCACAAGTCTATGCCTATTTCCTTTTTATTCTTTTTTGAGTTGGAGTCTCACTCTATCGCCCAGACTGTAGTACAATGGCACACACACTCATGGCCACCCCAGTGTTGATCTGCTAGACTCAGGCAATCCTTCTGCCCAAGCCTTCCAATGCTCATGGATTGGAAGAATCAACACTGTTAAGATGTCCATTCTACCTAAGGCAATCTACAGATTTAATGCAATACCCATCAAATTACCAGCAGCATTCTTAGACCTGGAATGATACAGGAATTCATATGGAAACATAATGACCAAAATAGCCAAAACA
>NW_007172006.1:0-810 GCF_000164805.1 Carlito syrichta | reverse complement strand
GCAGTTAGGTCAGCCAGCTAAAAGGCTAGCTAGCTAGTTAAGTCACCTAGCTAAGTCAGCTGGCTAGACAGTTGGTTACTTATGTAGTGAGATAGTAAGGTCAGCTGTCTAGCTGAATAAAGTTAGCTAGTTAAGTCAGCTGGATAGCCAGCTATTTAGCTGGGTAGAGAGCTTGTTAAGTCAGCTGTCTAGCAAACTGACTAACTAGTTACGTCAGCTAGTTGAGTCAGCTGGTTACCCAGCTGGCTAGCTGGTTAAGTCAACTAGTTAAGTCAGCTGGCTTGCCATCTGGCTAATTCGGTAGCAAGCTAGTTAAGTCAGCTGGTTTGCCAGCTAGCTAGTTAGTTGGGTCAGGTAGTTAATTCAGCTGTCTTCTCAGCTGTCTAGCTAGGTAGCTAGCTAGTTTAGTCAGCTGGCTAGCCAGCTGGTTAGCTGGTGAAGTCAGCTAGTTAATTCAGCTGGCCACCCAGCTGGCTAGCTAGTTAGATCAGCTAGTTAAGTCAGTTGGTCAGAGGTAGTTAAGCTGGCTGCCTAGCTGGCTGACCAGCTGGGTGGTTGGCTAGTTAAGCCAGCTGGCTATCCGACTGTCCAGTCAGCAGGCTTCCTAATTAAGCTGGCTGGCTATCCAGCTAAGTAGCCAGTTAACTAGCTAGTTAAGTCAGCTAGCTAGACAGCTAGATAGCTTGTTTGGTATCCAGTTATGTCAGTTAGATAGCAAGCTAGCTAGTAAGCTAGCTAGTTAAGTCAACAAGCAAATCAGCTAGTTACTTAGCTAACTAGTCAGCTATAAACTCAAGTAGCTGTTCTAAC
>NW_007172005.1:0-758 GCF_000164805.1 Carlito syrichta | reverse complement strand
AGACCAGCCTGAGCAACATAGGAACACATGGTCTTTACAAAAAATTAAAAATTTAGCCGGGCATGGTGGCACACACCTGTCATCCCAGTTACTCAGAAGGCTGAGGCGGGAGGATCACTTGACTCCAGGAGGTTGAGGCTCCAGTGAGCTCTGGTCAGGTCATTGCACTTCAGCTTGGATGACAGAGCGAGACTTCAACATTCAAAAAAATGTGCATGGGGCAGCTGAGCCACTCCTATGACCCTGTAGCCCCACAGGGAAGCTAGTCAGCAGTGTGAAGAAAGAGCCTGTCGTGAGGACCCACAAGGGCTACAGGTGTGTGCTTTTCAGATGGTCCCTCCAAGGAGCTGAGGGGGAGACACCTCTTCTTGGCTGCCCTGGCACCTACCTGTCCTTCCTTCATGCACTGGCTCAGAGAGCAGGAGCAGTGCCCGGGAGGTTCCTGGGCCTCCACCCCAGCTGGCACTGGCCAGACAAAAGCCCTAGTTGGCCAGCAGCCTCGGTCACCTCCTACCACCCTCTTGTGTTTGCTCAGCAGACTGGGGAGTGGAAGTGGATACCTTCCATTGGTCCCTGGACATTCTGGGCCTCGGGGGCCAGCTGCTGGCTGGCAGCTTCTCCAAGAAGCATATCTTGGCCTCTTTGTCCCTCTCTCTTTCAGCCACCTGACAGATAGACATTAATCCCTTGATCAACAGACCTCACCAGGGGAGAGGTCTGGAGGCCAGCAGGGTGCATGCAGCAAACACTGTCTTGGT
>NW_007172004.1:0-854 GCF_000164805.1 Carlito syrichta | reverse complement strand
CAGCTAGCAAGTCAGCTAACTCTTCAGCTACCTACTTAAGTCTGCTAGCTAGTCAGGTTGCTAGTCAGCTAGTTAGTTAAGTCAGCTAGCTAGTCAGCCAGCTAATCAGCTAGATAGTTAAGTCAGCTATCTAGCTAAGTAGCCAGTTAGCTAGCTAGTTAGGTTGGCTTGCTAGACAGCTGGATAGTTTGTTTGCTAAGTAATTATGTCAGCTAGAAAGCCAGCTAGCTAGACTACTAGCTAGTTAAGTCAGGTAGCAAACCAGCTTGTTACTTAGCTAGCTAGTTGGCTAGCAACTCAACTAGCTGGTCAGCTAACTAGTGGGCTTGCTCACTTTCTATCACATCAGCTAGCTAGTCAACTTGATCACCTGCCAAACGGTCAGCAAACTAGTCAGTTCGCTTGTCAGTCAACGGGACAACTAACTTATTGGCTCGCTCGTGGTCCAACAGGTCAGCTAACTAATTGGCTTGCTCACCAGCAGACCAGTTAAGTCTGCTCACCAGACAGTTCGCTCAGCTGCCCACCAGTTAAGGTAACTCACACGTCAGCTCTCTCTCTGGCCGACTAGTTAAGTTTCCTCACCGGATGGCTCACTCGCCAGCCAACTAGTTAAGTCTTCTGACCAGTCGGCTCACTTGCCAGCCCACTAGTTAAGTCAGCTGACAAGTCGACTCATTCTCTGTCCAACTAGTTAAGATAGCTGACCAGTCTGCTCACTTGCTGGATGATTATTTAAGTCAGAACACCTCTCGGCTCACTCGCCGGCCAAGTAGTTGTCAGCTAACTGGTCAGCTAGCTAGTGGGCAAACTAATTAAGTTTGCTAACCAATCACCCGAATAGTTGGCCAACT
>NW_007172003.1:0-801 GCF_000164805.1 Carlito syrichta | reverse complement strand
TCACATAAATTCTGAATGTTTTATTCTGCCTAAACTGAAACTTGTTGACATTACAGACCTATATCATTCTCAGAATACCGCGCCTTGACATACACTATACCTAAGTGCTATTCAGAAGGCAGAATGCATAATAAATCTTAAAAATTTTAGAAAATAAAACGGTATCGTAATTTAATACAGTTTTTTCCATTCTTAAATTTTGTGTACATTTTCATGGTGCACTCTGTAATTTCTGTTTGTTAAGTTTGATTAAATGTTACAGATGTGCAATCTTTACAGAAACGTTTCCCTTATATAATTTAAGGAAATATAAAATCACTTTCCCTTTATATTGTAACCCAAGTTACATTTTTAAAAGTGTATCTCCATTGACTACCTTCGTATTTTCTCTACCTAAGACATAATGCTGTACTGTGCAAAAAAGTATCCGATTAATCTGATACTTTTAATCACGAAGCATTTAAAATGAGGCAAACAGATAAAGAGAATTTGGGGTCCAATGTTTATAAACCAAAATAACATGGATATTTACAATGTAGTAAGTGTTTGGACTCTGCGTTAGTATAAAAACGTATATAATTGAAAATTCTGGAAAATTGATTATGATCTTAGCAAAAGTAATGTTCATATCCTGTATGAGACAGTGCTCAAACGCTATTGCACAATACTAAAAACATCCAAAGTTTCTAAACTAAAGAAAGTGCTGAAATGTTGTTTGGTTGTCTATAACCAGCCTCAACATGACTCTGTGACCATACTAATAAAAGACTACCTCTTGAGCAACCCCCAGTGGTCCCCTCT
>NW_007172002.1:0-809 GCF_000164805.1 Carlito syrichta | reverse complement strand
TAGTCCAGCTAACTAGTCGTCCGACTAGTTGGCCAACTTGTTAAGCCAACTAATAAGTTGGCCAAGTAGTCAGCCAATGTGTTAGACTGCTAACTATTCGCTGGCTCATCAGCCAACATATTAAATCACCTAACTAACTCATTAAACAACCAGTTAAGTCAACTAGTTAACTCGATTACCAACTAGTTAAAACAGTTATCTAACTCGTTAACCAACTCATTAAGTCAGTTAGTGGTCTTGTTAGCCGACTAGATAAGACAGCTACCTAAGTTAGCTAGATAACTAGCTAGCTAGTAAAGTCAGCTAGCTAAGTCAGCTAGATCACTTGTTAGCTAACTATTTAAGTCTGCCACTTAAATCTTCTACCTAACTAGTTAACTAATTAGTTAAGTCAGCTAGATATTCAGCTAGTTAAATAGTTAGCTAACTATATATTTCAGGTAGTTAAGTCAGCTAGCTAACTAGATAAGTCAGTCAGTTAAGTCAGCTAGCTCAGTAGTTAATCAGCTAGCTAAGTCAGCTAGTTAAGTCAACATTCTAATTAAGTCAGCTGGTTAATAAAGCTAGCTATCTAGTTAGTTAACAGGTTAAGACAGCAGGTTGAGTCAGGTATTAGGTAGTTAACTAATGTGTTAGGTAAGCTGGTTTAGTCAGCTAGCTCACTAGATAGCAAACGGGTTGAGTCAGTGGGTTGAGTAGGCTAGTTAGGTTGTTAGCTAACGAGGCAAGTCAGATGGATGAGTCAGCTGGCTAGCTAGTGAGCTATGTGTTAAATCACTGGTTGAGTCAGCTAGCTAGCTCGTTATCTA
>NW_007172001.1:0-784 GCF_000164805.1 Carlito syrichta | reverse complement strand
TTGATGCCTTTGAATACCTGTCAGATGGTATTCAAGACATCAAGAGTTTCATTTTTAAGCTAGGAGTAATAAAGACCAGGCAGTAAGAAGGACATTGAGTGCATTTTTTTTTTTTTTTGCACTGGAATGCCTCAAACAGCATACTGGTTTTCTGCTCTGGCTTCTATTATTGCAGAGCAGTTGGAACAGGCCTTCAGCAAGTCACCAGCGCATCCCTCATGCCTCAACCAATCACTGAGTCTAGTTTCTTTATTTGAAAAGTAGGGGGCACTCACAACCTTGTACGTGGACTAAATGATTATATAAACAAAAACTGCTTAGTCCAGTGCCAGACACATAGAAAATGTGCTATTCTTTCCCAGCTTGGGTTTTATACCTGGAAAATTAAGCTAGCATTACAATAAGTATTAAAGTCTGACTATTTGATTTAAGAGAATAAAAACAGATAATAAAAATGAAGGCAGGAATATCAAATAGGTTTGAATAAGTCAACTTTAATCTTAATGTTTAAATTATGAGAGGCTTGAAATACAGGAAAGTAAAGGGCAGCCAGTTATGATATTTTAAGGAAAAAATAAGTCCCTTGGCCAGGCATGGTGGCTCAAGCCTGTAATCCCAGCACTTTTGAAGGTCAAGACTAGAGGATTGTCTGAGCCCAGGGGTTGGAGACCAAACTGGGCAACTCAGCGAGACTTCATCTCTACAATAAATTTAAAAAAAAATAGCTGAGCAAGGTGGTAAATCCCTCTGGTTCCAACTACTTAGAAGGCTGAGGTGGAAGGCT
>NW_007172000.1:0-1694 GCF_000164805.1 Carlito syrichta | reverse complement strand
CAGAAACAGAGACCACATTGGAACAAACTTTCCATGAGATCATTCAAGAAAACTTCAGTGATGCAAAAATTCAAACACAAGAGATTCAGAGAACCCCCGCAAGACAACAAATGAGAAGACCAACTCCTAGACACATAATAATTCGCCTAAATAAAGTAGGCACAAAAGAAAAAATCCTAAAGGCAGCAAGAGAAAAAGGCCAGATCACGTACCATGGATGACCAATCAGAATAGCAGCAGATTTATCTGCAGAAACCCTGCAGGCTAGGAGAGCTTGGAGTCCTATCTTCAAAGTCCTAAAAGATAAACAATTTCAACCAAGAATAACCTACCCGGCCAAGCTAAGCTTCATCAGTGAGGGAGAATTAAAATCTTTCCCAGATATCCAATCCCTAAGAACTTATGCTGCCACCAAGCCATCTCTACATGAAACACTTAAGAAAGTACTAAACACAGAAGAAAAGGAAAAAATAACAACGTTCTTCACAAGAGTACAGGGAAAAGAATAAAATATACACGAACCAACCCCAAAACCAAAGAAAGACAAAAAAGAAAAAACCAAGTGGAAGAACAACAACTCAATAAGAGCTCCATGATAGGGACAAACTCTCACATTTCAATAATTAGTCTGAATGTGAATGGACTAAACGCACCACTGAAAAGACATAGAATGACAAAATGGATAAAATATCACCAGGCAACAATATACTGCCTTCAAGAGACCCATCTCACTAGAAAGGACATACACAGACTCAAAGTAAGAGGATGGGAAACAAATTTTCAGGCAAACGGAACACAAAAGAAAAGAGGAGTCACAATCCTAATTTCAGACAAAATACCATTTAAGCTATCAAAACTTTAAAAAGATACAGAGGGCCACTACATAATGATAAAAGGTTCACTCCATCAACAAGAAATATCTATCCTAAACATATATGCACCCAATATAGGTGCACCAATATTCATAAAGCAACTTCTAGGAAAACTAAAGAAAGACATTGACTCTAACACCACAATAACTGGGGACTTTTAATACACCACTCACAACCTTAGACAGATCATCAGGACAAAAAATCAGCAAGGAGATCCAGAACCTCCATGAGGCTCTGGACCAAATGGACTTAATTGATACCTATAGAACACGCCATCCAAAGACCACAGAATACACATTCCACTCATCACCACATGGAATATATTCTAAGATCGACCACATAATTGGACAAAAATCAAGTATAAGCAAATTTAAAAGGACTGAAATTCTACCATGCACCTTCTCGGACCACTGTGGAATAAAAATAAACATTGACACCAACAAAGTACACTAAGCAGCATGATGCTAAATGACTCCTGGGTCAATGATGACATAAAAACAGAGATCAAAAGATACCTGGAAGCAAATGAAAATGAAGAAACATCTTACCAACAACTCTGGGATGCCTTAAAAGCTTAAAAGCTGTAATAAGAGGGGAATTTATATCCCTACAAACACATATGAGGAAAATGGAAGGAACAGAAATTGACAACCTAACAAGCCACCTAAAGAAGCTGGAAAAGCAAGACCACAAAAATCCTAATTTCAGCAGAAGAATTCAGATCACCAAAGTAAAAGCCCAAATCCAGGACATAGAAGACAAAAAGATAATAGAAAAAATCAATGAAACAAAAAGGTTGTTCTTCTAAAGAATAAACAAGAT